>NC_142067.1:126206219-126353719 GCF_059756535.1 Pantherophis guttatus
TTTCTTTCTTTCTTTCTTTCTTTCTTTCTTTCTTTCTTTCTTTCTTTCTTTCCCTCCTTCCACCTCCCTTCCTTCCTTTCCACCTTTCCTCTTTCCTTCCCTTTCACCTTCCTTCCTTCCTTCCTTCCTTCCTTCCTTCCACCTCCCTTCCCTCCTTCCACCTCCCTTCTTTCCTTTCCACCTTTCCTCTTTCCTTCCCTTTCACCTTCCTTCCTTCCTTTTTCTTTCTTTCTTTCTTTCTTTCTTTCTTTCTTTCTTTCTTTCTTTCTTTCTTTCTTTCTTTCTTTCTTTCTCCTTCCTTCCTTCCTTCCTTCCTTCCTTCCTTCCTCTTTCTTTAGTTCTTTCTTTTACTTTTTTCCTTTCTTTCTTTCTTTCTTTCTTTCTTTCTTTCTTTCTTTCTTTCTTTCTTTCTTTCTCCTTCCTTCCTTCCTTCTTTCCTTCCTTCCACTTTCTTTCTTTCCTTCCTTCCACCTTTCTCCCTCCCTCCCTCCCTTCCATAATCTAACTTCTCTGAGCAGTGCATACATTATAACCACAGAGAAATGTTCTGGGCCTTCTGAATCCTGATTACCTAGAGGACATATAGGCTTTTTATTCATACTAAAATTATTCCCAGTGGTGCTGCCCTCTATTTCAAGCTGAGGGGTGTCTGGTCAACTTCCAAATTTATTTTCCAATCTGTTCAGCAGTAAAGCTTTGGTAGTCTAAATCTGAAATGTCAATTTTGATTTGGTTGCTCTGATCGCACAGAGTGGAAATCCAGCACGATTGGCTGCCGTGTTTATTTCACTATCCTGGTCTGAAGTGGATTTAGCATTGTTTTAGTTGAAATTGTGGCTATTTTCTAATTTGAATCTGAGCTTTCTCTATGTGTCCTTAAAAGCTAACCTGATGGTCAACATTTCAGCCAAATGTGGCTGATAACCAGAAATCTTCAGAGTCACATCATTCCTTTCCAAAACTCTAATTTGATTTTTGAACGGAGCTTTATACAAAGTAGGTTGTGGGTTTGGGTCTGATGAGGAATTGTTCTGCTTAAAAGTTATTTTGTTCCCCATCTCAAAAAATAAAAAAATAAACATCATCGGAATTGACAAATTCATCCTGAGTCAATTGCAAAAGGCAGCTTTACTTGGAGCATCCTGTGAGGATATCTGTTACACCATCAAACATCCACATCTGCCTATCCCAGGTCCTTGGGAAGGACTCAGTAGGTGGACAAAAACGCCAGATCCAGTCTGAACATCTGAGTGACTGTGTGGCAAACCCTAATATAATAATAATAACACTTGTATGTCATGAAGCCGTGGTGGCGCAGTGATTAGAATGACCAGCTCAAGGTTGACTCAACCTTCCATCCTTCCAAGGTCAGTAAAATGAGGACCCAGATTGTTGGAGGCAATATGCTGACTCTGTAAACCGCTTAGAGAGGGCTGTAAAGCACTGTGAAGCGGTATATAAATCTAAGTGCTATTGGTATGAACAGCTGGTTTAAGCAGAACGTTATGCATAGAGATAGATTGTTTCCTTCTGAATATTATAAATAACATTATAGAGCAAACGGATGGATGGAAGTTTTTAAGGGTGACAGTAAGCAAGCGGAATATTGTATTGCTAACTAGGGCATACAAAACCTTTGCCAGGCCAATTCTTGAATACAGCTCGTCTGCTGGAATCCACGCTGTATATTGGAGATTAATACAATTGAGCAGGTTCAAAGGTATTTCACAAGAAGACTACTCCACACCTCTACTCACAATAGAATCCCTTATGCCACCAGGCTTGAAATTTTGGGCTTGGACAATCTGGAACTGCACTGCCTACGGTCTGATCTAAGCACAGTACATAAAATGGTCTGCTCCAATGTCTTACCTGTCAACGACTTCTTCAGCTACAACCTCAATAATAATAATAATAATAATAATAATAATAATAATAATACAATTGATACAAACTCACCCCATTCCTAAGAGGTCCATAAAGGGGGCATGCATAAGCGCACCAGCGTGCCTACCATCCCTGTCTTACTGTCTCCATTTATATGTATTCATTTCCTTTGTTCATGCCCATGTTCATATTCATACCTGCTATCTTGTACACAGTGATGAAATGTAAAATTTGTTACTACCGGTTCTGTGGGTGTGGCTTGGTGGTGGTAATACGACTGAGTGGGCGTGGCCAACTTTTTTTTTTTTTTTTACTTTTAAAACCATTTTTTCTACAACATCTTCGGCTGAAGAGGTTGTAAAAAAATGCTTTTAAAGCCTCTGACGATCCCAGCTGACTTGCCTGATTGGCAGAAGCTTTTTTTTTTTAAGCCTCTGACGATCCCAGCTGACTTGCCTGATTGACAGAGGCTTTTTTTCCTTTTAAATTTTTTTTTCTATAATCTCTTCAGCTGAAGAGGATGTAGAAAAAATGCTTTTAAAAGCCTCTGATATGTTTAGATATTTAGATGATTTTTCTTTTTACTTTGATATTTTAGTACCTATGGTGGAGTTAAAGAGTAAGGGGAAGTTAAGAGTTTATAGTTAGTTTGCTTATGTTAGATTATGTTTGTTAAATGAAATACCCTGTATTTTGCTCTGGGAAGTTGGGGGGGGAAGGGGTGGGAATTTGTTTGTAAAACATTTTAAAACTTTTCAATAAAAAAAAAAGCCTCTGATGATCCCAGCTGAGCCGCGCGATCATCAGAGGCTTTTTTATTATTATTATTTTTAAAAGCATTTTTTTGGCCAAAGAGGTTGTAATAAAAATACCTTAATTTTTATTTTTTTTAAAAAAGCCTCTGATGATTGTACGGCTCAGCTGGGAAATGGGGGGGGGGACAGGGATTTTTGCTACCGGTTCTCCAAACCACCTGACTCCATTGCTACTGGATCGGGCAATCCAGTCCGAACCAGGAGCATTTCACCCCTGCTTGTACATGTTTGACAAACTAATAAAGAGAGAAAGAATCACACGCATCATGATGTCATCCCATAAAAGCCGCCTTTATATAATCTGCATGTCAACGTGACTGACACAACCCGTCTGTGTTGATACAACAAGATTGTTCTCTGTCGTCATGGTTTCTAATGGCTTACTATTAAGAGAAGGCAATTGCAGACATTAGCCTAACCTGTTCACACAGGCATTTCTGTTTATTTATGATGTCTTAAGTGGCTGAGACGCAACCCCATTTCCTCCTTTGAGGATAACATCTAAATTATACTGTTTCCTGATTCTATTCAGTTGACTAATTTCCCAGCGCCATATTGCTTTCCTATTAATATTGGTGTCGCCAATTAACCAGAGAGGTAAAGAATAGGCTGGAATGATGGTGTGTTTAGCGGTGGGGTCTGGCTTATTTGTCTATTTATTTTCAAGATTTCTATCTTACCTTTTCATTAAAAAAAAAATGCTCAGGACAGCTAACTGCAAAACAAAACCAATAAAGCATCAGATCAATGAACAGCTAAAAGAAGGAAGAGATAACAGTTAAATGGTTAATACGTAAAATGTCTAGAAAATTAGAAACTTAAAAATTCATTTATACGCATGGGGTAGAAGCTATGATGATGCCAGAAAGATATCACAAGTGCCGTGATATCCTAACCTAAAAGACTTGATTTTTGTATCAACGGTGCAGACCAACAGTTGCTAATTGTATAATTAGGGGACTAGAAGTTAAAACATATTGAAGAATGGTGCAGGAATTTGGTGTCTACTTTAATGAAAAGAAAGACTAGGGGTGACATGGTAGCAGTGTTCCAGTATTGGAGGGGCTGCCACAAAGAAGAAGGAGTCAAACTTTTCTCCAAAGCACCTGAGGGCAGGACAAGAAGCAACAGATAGAAACTAATCAAGGAGAGAAGCAACCTAGAACTAAGAAGAAATTGCCTGGCAGCTAAAACAATTAAATAGTGGAATGACTTGCCTCCAGAAGTTGTAGGTGCTCCAGCACTGGAGGTTTTTAAGAAAAGATTAGACAACCATTCGTCTAAAATGGTATAGGGCAGTGATGGCTAACCTTTTTGCCATCGTGTGCCAGGAAGTGGGGTGGGGGAGATTCGCGCACATACATGCCCACACCCATAATTCTATGCACCCCGCCCTGCGCATGCATGCACAACCCCCCTCCCCCCCCGCTCCTGGCATGTGATGGCCCAGTAGGCCCTTTTTTCTTTCTCACCTTGCTCCAGACCCTCTCTGTGCATCTGGGGAGGGTGAAAACAGCCTTTCCCACTCCCTCGAGGCCCTCCGGAGGCCTGAAATGGCCCATTTCCCAACTCCGGGTGGGACAGAAAGTGAAGTTTTTTGCTGTCCCCAGCCTCCAGAGCCTCTCTAGGAGTCTCTGCCTAGGGTTTCCTGCCTGAGCAGAGGGTTGGACTAGAAGACCTCCAAAATCCATTCCAACTCTGTTATTCTGATGTACAGGATGTTAGATGCCCCCTTACTCACCCTTGCCCTGATTTAATCTTATTCAGACAGTAAATAGCTCAGAGAGTTATATTACACTATCCAAGAAAACTTCTCCAGAAAAATGAGCCTTAGAGATCCTTACCCCACTCCATTTAAATCATCATCAGTTAATCTGTAGTTTAAACTGTTATTAAAAAATGTATGAGCAGGGAACAGTGAAGCCAGCATTGGTGACTTTAAACTATCATTCAATTGGCAGTAGGTCTTTTTGGTGTGTGTTTGTTTTTAAATCTCTTGCCAGATCATGGAGAGGGACCCTCAGAGGAGACCCTGCTCAATCTGCAACCGACACATGAGATTAAATACTCCCCATCCATTTGTGAGATGAAATGTGGAGCCAGTAGCTGAGAAGATGCCAAAGGTACTTAAGAAAGGAGAATAATTTCCTTTTGCCCTCTTCGTTTATCATACCTATTAAGTTCCCCAGACACATTAAATAAAATATTAGAAGAGCCATCGGAGTTACATTGGATAATCCATCTCCAACTGGAACACTCACATTTTCTTAACATAGGGGGTCGCGGAGTTCCTCTCCATTCAAAGGGGAATAGTCAAGTTCCCCTGCTGATGTTGGTTTTATTTACCTGCAATATTTATATCTTGCCTTTCGCCAGCAGCTCAAGATGATGGACATTTAATCCATCTCCAATTTTCCCGACAATAACATTCTCATAAGGTAGATTGAGCTGAGAGAATTATTTTCGTAGTCAAGTCACCCACTGAGCTCTATGGCTGAGAATTTAAGGAGATTCTCAATCATCCAGGTCAAGCTACCTGGATTGTCTGTTGAATAATAGAAAAGATTGGGTACCGTAGTTTCTTCAAAACCACAAGAGCTGAGAACACGAGGGTTAGTTCTTGACCTTTTAGCTGGTCCACAATATAAGCTGTGCATGCATCTATCCAAAGAGTGTAGTTGTTAGGGTGTTAAACTAGGATTTGGAGATCTCTTTCACATCCACTGTCAGCCATAGATGTCCCAAAGGTGATTTTCTGAAAGGCAACTGGAGTTTCTTGGTTGTTTTTCTTTGAAACAGTTTCGCTTGTCATCCAAGAACTGAACTGAGGAAATAGTTCCGAAGAAGGGGAAGAACTGAAGAAGCTTCTTGGATGAGAAACAAAACATTACAAACAAACAAACAAACAAACAAACAAACAAACAAACAAACAAAAACAATCCAAGAAAGTCCAGTTGCCTTTTGGAAAAACAACTTGTCATGCCCCCTTCGGAGCCTGAATCTGCGGAAGAAGATGATCTGGAGATCGAGCAGGAGGCTTCCTTGGCTTCGGATGAAAATGGGGAGGACCAAGCCAAATCAGGCCAGGGCCTTTCAGGATTGGGACAGCTTGTAGGCAGGGAGGAACAGGGGCAGGATGATCAAGAGCGGCTAAGCAGTGAACACGAGAGACAGAGCTTAGGCCAGGGGTCTGCAACCTTAAACACTCAAAGAGCCATTTGGACCCATTTCCCACAGAAAAGAAAACACCGGGAGCCACAAAACCTGGGTGGGTGTGGCCAACTCGATGTCACACACCCAATCACATGACACAGCCCAGCCATGCCTATCCAGGTTTTGTGACTCCCAGTGTTTTCTGTGGGAAACAGGTATCTGTGTGTGTCTCTGTGTGTGTATGGGTGTCTCTCTCTTCCTCTCTCCCTCTCCTCTCTCTCAGGCCAGGCGAGGAGTGACTGGAAGGGCAGGGCAAGGGGTGGGTTCAGCCGATAGGGAGCCCCAGCAGGGGAACGAAAGAGCCACATGTGGCTCCGGAGCCGTGGGTTGCTGACACCCGTTTTAGGCAATGAGCAAGGACCACCTCCTCCTGATCCTCAAGCGCAGAGAATGGAGAGAAGGTGGGAACAGCGTAGACTGACCCAACTACTTGGGAGGACCCACACCTCTCCACTGAGAGGCTGTGGACTGAGGCTTAAGGAGATGTTGTGGGGAGGGGCATTTGTTGGGAACAAACACCGAATACCTGAATGCCATTGCCAATGTTTGAAGTTTCCTGGATTTCCTGCTTTCTTCCTGGCTTCCTGGATTAATTGCCTTGCTCCTTTGCTCCCTGGTCTCATTGACTTCCCCTGCTGGATTTATTGCTGTGCAGCTGTAGTGTTCACAGCATTGGGCTGGACTATTTGCAGCCAGAGGCTGCTGGAGGTGTGTGTGTGTGTGTGTGTGTGTGTGTGTGTGTGTGTGTGTGTGTGATCACTTTGCTCTGGGACTTGCCAGAAACGTGGGAGCATTTGGGGAAATTTGGAGCAATAAAGGGGCAGTTTGAACTGCCAGCTGCCTTTGTTGCCTCTGTGCTGTGCCCTGCGTCATCACACAACTTTGGGACATCTATGGCTGACAGTGGATATGAAAGTGATCTCCAAACCCTAATTTAACACCTTAACACCTACACTCTTTGGATGGATCAAGCACAGTTTATGGGCAAACTGGAAGGCCAACTTTCACCCATGTGTCCTCATAACCAGTTCTTGTGTTTTTGAAGAAACTACCATATCTTTCTATAATTACACAGACAAATCCAGATAGTTTTCTTGGCAGCAATTTGGAAGCTGTTTTCTACTGCCTTGGCTTAGAAAGGTCCCACAATTCCATGGACAGCTGATTTAAAAAAGGATGCATAATTGTGTGTGTCCTTGGGTGTACATGTGTGAATATGGCAAGTGGGTACACAAAAGGTGTTTACATCAGAGGTGGGTTTCAGCAGGTTCTGACCAGTTCTGGAAAACCGGTAGTGGAAATTTTGAGTAGTTCGGAGAACCGGTAGTAAAAATTCTGACTGGCTCCACCCCCGTCTATTCTCTGCCTCCCAAATCCCAGCTGATTGGGAGGAAATGGGGATTTTGCAGTAACCTTCCCCTGGATTGGGGAGGGAATGGAGATTTTACAGTATCTTTCCCCTGCCATGCCCACCAAGCCACACCCACAGAACCAGTAGTAAAAAAAAATTGAAACCCACCACTAGTTTCCATGCCCTGCAACCTTTCTATCGCACCTAATTTCCTTTACTAATAACCAAGCTCTTTCTAGGCCGAATCCCTGCACCATGTTATTTCACTCAGATGTTTTAGCTGGATCAAATTGCTGCCCTCATCAAATTGTTTTCTGTTTTAAGAATGCTGCCCACATCATTTTAAACCCTCACTGCTTTTCTGTGGTGACGATTGACTGTAGGACTAATTGAAGTTTTAATTCAGACAAATAATGAAAAGATAGATCTAAACACAGTCAGGAAAATCCCAGTGGCATCTGGTTGATAAGATGATGAACTTGATGGAACCTCTCTAACTTGACTTGAGTTAGCCTGGTGACTTCTTGATATTTTGAACTAGTCTATATTATATTCCTGAGCACTTAATTGGCAACACCTTTCTGACCTTGACTGATATCAGAAAGCTAAGCAAGGTTGGGCCTGGTTAATTCCAGATAGGACAACACTATGAAATCTCATAGCTGAGACCAGATAACAGGAAGAAGCCCTGGAAGAAGATAATGATAAAACACTTCCAAATTGACAGAGGAAGAGATGTATCCTGAAAAAATATCAGGAGATAATTTGAGATTCTTTTACATTACATTCTTATATAGCTTCTGCTATAAGGACTGGTCCCAGAGGTGAGATTCAGCTGGTTCAGACCAGTTCAAGCAAACCGGTTGCGGGGGGGAGGGGGCAGGTGCAATCCTGTCCTATATTGCTGTGTGTTTGATGCTGCATGCATGTGCGGATGGTGTGCGTGAGCAAATTGCGGTATTTTTTGATGTTGCATGCATGTGTGGATGGCACATGTGAATGAATTGCATGTTTTGTGACACAGCACGCACATTTCCGGTGCTGGGCAAACTGATAGCTACAGTATGTGAAGCCCACCTCTTGCTGGTCCTGAATGAAAACCATCTTTCTTCAAAGATTTTGCAGTCCTAACAGACTTTAATTTCATCAAGTAAACCAGGTCATGTTTTAGCGAGCCTGGGAAATTATTTGTGGTCGTTTCGCTCTGTCCTGGACATCTAATAAGTGTCTTACGGAACGGGCAGCCATAATAAATTTAAATCAACTGATCAATGATTCTGACCATCAATTGTGAATAGTGAATAGTTTTTCTTCATATCTGTAGGGAATTGTCTATTGTGACATGAACACACAAGTACGCCGAAACTTTAAAACATAGCAAGCTATTGAACTTGGAGGTGAGGTTGGCTCACAAATCACGATCTCCTTGTCTTTCTTCCAACAGTTGGAAAGCTTGCTCAAAGGGTACTGCAGTTTGAAACTGCAACACATATTCACATAAGTCACTATTTTTCTCTTTGTTCCTCCAGACCATTCCCATTTTCTTGCAGAAGCTCCCAGTTCTAATTCCGTTTCTGTCTCCTCCTTTGAAATCTCTTCCTGGGATCTATTTACTGCTGTTTCCGTCTATTTCTCTTAAAACCCCAAAATCCTGTTTCCTCTACTTCTGACTCCTTCTAGTTACAACTTCCCATGTTTTCATAGCAAATCTCTGCCAGTTATCTCTCACATTATCCATATTTGTTTGGAAAACATAGAAACGCCAAGCTAGAAAAACAAATGTAAGACCAGCTCGCTCAACTGGTTAAAGGAACAAAAAGCCATATTTATGAATGATGAAGAATTTGATCTTCCTGATGGAAAAGTGAGTTGATCCAGAATTTTACTTGAAATATGAACTTACATCCTGGACTTGCATGATGCTCTAATCAAAACATACTGTTATGTACCACATAATAGAACTTAATGGGGTTTTATTGGATTTTTTTGTCAATTTTATCATGGACATTGTTTTTAACGGTCTGTTTGTTTTGTTTATTGTTGTGAGCCGCCCTGAGTCCTGTGGAGATAGGGCAGCATATAAGTCCAATCAAATAAATAAATAAATAAATAAATAAATAAATAAATAAATAAATAAATAAATAAATAAATATAAGGAATGAACCATAGGCTTCACTCAGGTCATCCAAAATGGCGGGAAAATACTTGAAGCTCATTGGTTAAGCTGTCTGGCAGCCCTCTATAAAAGGGGACACTGCCAGACAAGCAGGTTGTTGGGTTGTACTGGTCTACTAATAAAGAACTGTTGTTACTGAAAGAGCTGTGTCCATCTTTTCCATCATCGAATCTAACACATACTCTGAGCAGCATACATTCCCTAGATATAGGAGAAGAATAGGCAGAACCGGTGGGTGGAGTCAAGAGAAGGATTAACCTGGAATCATTACATTCCCATAATTAATCTAAGTGCAATCCCTCTTAGAATAGAATAGAGCTGGAAGGGACCTTGGAGGTCTTCTCGTCCAGTTCCCTGCTCAAGCAAGAGAAACTATACCATTGAAGAGAAGTGACTGTGTCTAATCTCTTCTTAAAAAACTCCAGTGATGGAGCACCCCTGATTTCTCAAGGCAACTTCTGCTCCACTGGTTAATTGTCCTCACTGTTAAGAATTTTCTCCTTAATTCCAGGTTGCTTCTCTCTTTGACTAGTTTCCAAATATTGTTTCTTATCCTGCCCTCTTGTGCTTTGGAGAATAATTTGACTCCCCTCTTCTTTGTTGCAGCCGCTCATATACTGGAATACTGCTATCATGTCACTCCTAGTTCTTCTTTTCTTTAGATGAGCCATACCCAAATCCTGCAGATGTCTCAACATCTTTTTTTTTTTTTTGTAGTATGGTGACCAAAATCGGTAGCAGTATTCCAGGTGTGGTCTTACTAGAGCAGGGGTGTCAAACTCATGGTTTCACGGTGGTGTCATGTGAAATATTGGGACTTTTTTCCCCTTTGCTAAACTGGGTGTGGCCAGTGCGTGGCTAGTGCATCCAGCCCGCGGGCCGGGAGTTTGACAGCCCTGTACTAGAGTTTTATAAAGCGGTACTAATACTTCATGTGATCTTGATTCTATGCCTCTGTTTATATAATCCAGGATTCCATTAACTCTTAAGGTAAAGGTAAAAGTTCCCCTCACACATATGTGCTAGTCGTTCCCGACTCTAGGGGGCGGTGCTCATCTCCATTTCAAAGTCAAAGAGCCAGCGCTGTCCAAAGACATCTCCGTGGTCATGTGGATGGCATGATGAAATTCCAAAAGCGCACGGAACGCTGTTACCTTCCCACCAAAGGTGGTCCCTATTTTTCTACTTGCATTTTTTACATGCTTTCGAACTGCTAGGTTGGCAGAAGCTGGGACAAATAATGGGAGCTCACCCCGTTACGTGGCACTAGGGATTCTAACCACTGAACTGCAACCTTCTGATCAACAAGCTCAGCGTCCTAACCACTGAGCTACCATATCCCTCATTAACTCTTACCTAAAGCCAATTTAGTGCTGACCATTAGTTGACCTAATTCTTGTATTTAGACATGAGCTTTTAAATCAGCTTAACTGATTTAATTTAATTTAATCAATGTAATCCATTTCTGGTTTAAAAACAGAAACATATAAAATATAAATCCTAAATATCCCAGAGATTGGGATGCTGGGAGGAAAAATATCCCAGAATACAGCAAAGGGAATTCATTTCTGCATTAAAAACAGACAGACAAACAATCCTGCATCAAAGAAATCCAGGAAGTGCCTAAGAATTTCACATGACCTGAAGGTGACATTCAAGGAGTCCCTTCTTACATGTGAAAATGATCAGGTGCTTTGTCTTCACTGTCTAAAGGTGTCTGTAACTAGAAATTGAAGAAAGCAGAGCCATGATTCCCAAAGAGTTTGAAGACACAAAGCATGAAGTTGCAAACAACTTGGCCTTAATTGTTCAGCTGTAACTAGGTTTCCTGCTGTGATCTGTGAGTGCACATCACTCTCCACAGGTTGCTGAGCTGCTTTCGGGAGCTGTGGTCCTTTACTATATGTCAGTTATTACTCAGATAGTGTAATGAGCTTGTTAGCCTGTCAAAGAGCATGTTAATTTCACATCGGCTTTGTTAATTTCCCTCCCTTTGGTAAGTTCCCTGAAGCTGCTTCTGATCTTGACAACTTGACAGCAGTGTGCTTCGACAGTTTATGAGCAGTGCCAAACAAAACACGTACACTGGGGACACATTCCTGTTTTTTTGGGAGGGAAAACTTTGACTGAGTCTGGGGTACTCAAAATATTTACTGGAGATGAAAGCCGCATTTCAGCAAAGAGGAAGCAGAGGAAGATAACTGACTAAAGAGGTGGCTCAGTTAAAGCAGTAGCAAATCCAAGACAAGATGCCCAATGTGACTTGCAATTTATTTATTATTTATTGGAAAAAGAAATGGCATAGATTGAAGCTCAAGAGCTCTCTGATCACCCCAACCAATGGAATTCAGTAGAAATGTCTCCAGCTGTACTTGGTATCATGCCTCCATTGGAACCTGAATCTGAAGAGGAAGATGAGCTGGAACTGGAGCCGACGGAGATGGAGGAGGCAGCTTCGTTGGCTTCAGAGGAAAATGGGGAAGAGCAGACCCAGTCAGTCCAGGGCCTTTCAGGATTGGGTGGCTTGTAGGCAGGGAGGAACAGGGGCAGGATGACCAAGAGTGGCTAAGCAGTGAACATGAGAGACAGAGCTCAGGTGATGAGTAAGGACCGCCCCCTCCTGATCCTTGAGCATGGAGAGTAGAGAGAAGGCGAGAACAGCATAGACTGACTCAGCTACTTGGGAGAAGAGCGCCCCACCCCTCTTCACAAGGCACACTTGGGGAATGAGACTTAAGGAGATGCTGTGGGGAGGGACATTTGTCAGGAAAAAATACTGAATTCTTGGAGTGTTGAGTGCCAATGTTTGAATTTTCCTGGATTCCTTGCATTCTTTCTGAATTTCTGGATACTTGCCTTGCTCCTTTGCTTCCTGAACACCTTGACTTCCCTGATGGATTTTTTGCTTTGCAGCCATAGTGCTCAAAGTGTTGGGCTGGACTATTTGCAGCCAGAGGTGTGCAAATAGGTATGTGTGTGTGTTATCATTTTACTCTAAGACTTGCCAGAAATCTTGCCAGGAGCATTTGGGGAAATTTGGAGCAATAAAGGGGGGGGGTGTTGAACTGCCAGCTGTCTGTGTTTCCTCTGTGCCATGCCCCAGGTCATCACACTTGGCAGGAATGACCTTGCAAAATTAGAGAACAGCCTCCCTTGTAAGGAGACATTCTGAATTGAGATCTTGCAAAGAACATTGAATAAAAGCGATCTTGATTGGAAAATTTGAGACCTCTGGCTCATCTTCTTCAACTTGCTTGGAAGGTCTCCAGAACATCCTCTAACTGTCCTGTTTGATGCTTATAATTGCTATAAATCACTTCAAAGTAATTGCTGTACTTATTCTACTAAAAAAGCTGAAAATAATTAATTACCGCATTCGGGTAGCCTAACCCATTATTTGCATCCAGGTGTTTTTGGCTGCAATGCTTGAACTTTGGTCCAAAGGAATACACCTGAAGAGGTCAAATTGTTGCTGTTACAAAGATGGGGATTCAAGAGAAAGCTTCACCAGATGTTCAAGGAAGAATCTCGGTTACATGTTGGTATGAGGAGAGGTCATTGGCAAGTCTAAATCTTCCAGGCAAAGTGTTTTATTCAGGTTTTTCCAATCATTTTGGTGAAAAAGGTCCAGGTACTGCCAGCTCTTGACTTCAGTTGCTCAATGTTTCTTTGTTCTATCAGTCTGACCTGGGACCACTTGCTTGGACTCAAAGAGCCTTGGTAGCACAGTGGACTAAAGCACTGTTATTAACATCTGCTGCTTGCAATTACTGAAAGTTCAAATCTCACCAGGCTCAAGGTTGACTCAGCCTTCCATCCTTTCAAAGGTAGGTAAAATGAGGACCCAGATAGTGGGGGCAATAAGCTGACTTTGTATAAATATACAAAAGTATAAATATACAAAAGGCTATTGCTTAACGCATTGTAAGCAGCCCTGAGTCTCCGGAGAAGGGCGGCATATAAATTAAAGCAAAAAAAAAAAAAAAGAGAGAGAGAGAGAGAGAGAGAGAACGAGAAAGAGAGAGAATTATATTGCAGTATATCAATAGCGGGAAACATGTAGTTGGTTTACCTAATCTAAAAAAGCTAGGTGTAAACTCTGGAGCTGGCCTGACTGAGGCCATTATGAGGCTCCAGGGTTGCCATTTTGGAGAGTCGATTTAATGTCAGGGTCCAAGTAATACACCTATAGCAAATAGAACTCTGAGGCAGGTAGATTCCTCAAAGAATAGTTTTATTGGACATATCATATTGGCACAGGCTGGGGAAAACCGACTTCCTGTGGTTTTCACCTAATTAAAAGAAAAGGCAGGATTAGACATGATTAGCACAAGATGGATGATGACCAAAATGTCCTAAATTAGTACAGTAGGTTGGGAAATCAAAATCATTTCAGAAGAAGGCAGTGACAAACATTTCCATGCTTTTCTTCAAGAAAACCATAAGGATGTATCCATGCAGTGGCAGCCAAAAGAGCCAATGCAATCTTAAATTGCATTAACAGAGGGATACAATCAAGATCAAGTGAGGTACTGATACCACTCTAATAAGTCTTAGTAAGACCACACGTAGAGTACTGCATCCAGTTTTGGTCAGCACAATATAAAAAAGATGTTGAGACTCTAGAAAAAGTGCAGAGAAGAGCAGCCAGGATGATTAGGGGAGGCTAAAACATACGATGGACGGTTGCAGGAATTGGGTATGGCTAGTTTACTGAAGAGAAGGACCAGGGGAAGACAGGACAGCAGTCTTCCAATATTTGAGGGGCTGCCACAGAGAGGAAGGGGTCAAGCTATTTTCCAAAGCATGTGAAGGCCAGACAAGGAATAATGGATGGAAACTGAACAAGGAGAGATTCAACCTAGAAATGAGGAGGAACTTTCTGACAGTGAGAATAATCAACCAAAGGAACAGAAGTTGCCTTCAGAAGTTGTGGGAGCTTCACACTTGAGACTTCCAAGAAGAGACTGGACTGCCATTTCTCAGAAATGGTGTAGGGTCTCCTGCTTGGGTGGTGGGGTTGGACTAAATGACCTACAAGGTCCCTTCCTACTCTGTTAATCTGAAATGTGATAACCAAGAATTAAATTTGACTATTACATTCCACTGTATAATGTATCAAGTATATCATTTGCAATCACACCAACATGATTTCCAAATTTCAAAATCCTACAAATGGTAGCCGTTTGCTTCCCCCCAAGAAAATGAGGACCAATTGAACAGCAACATGAATTCAAAGACCCAAAGTTTTAACGATTTGGTAAACCTGATTGTTAATTGAAATTCATATTTTAATATTTTGAAATATGCTTTTGTTTTTAATATTGTAATAGTTAAATATTTTATAATAGCTTTGTACTATCTTGCATTGTTCACCCACACAGTGTGTAAAGGCAGGGTTCTTTTGGCACTAAAGCAGGATTACAATATTTCAAATATATCAAAATAAATAATAGAAAAGAAATTGGATTTACAGTGGGAGAAAAGCCTCTTTTCCTCCTAATTAAAGTGGATATATTCATTTATGTACAGCCATAGACCACAAAAAACAGTTAAAATATAAAGCATGCAGCGTAACGGAAAATACTGCTACATAGTTCGCGTTCAGATACAGCGGCTTGTAATAACTAATGTTGTGGTAGAAAATGTGATCTGTTTTCAGGAGTTGTTACAGCAGTGATCATTTAATAGGAAGCTTATATCATTGGCTATAGGTGATTGTTTGAGTGATTACCTGCCAACAAAAAACGACCACACAGACTTGGATGATCTGTTTGAGACCTCGTCCCTTGGCTCTTTGAATGGTGTATCCATCAGTACTCAAAGTCCTTCCTACTTATTTCTAATTATCCTCTTGTAAGCTTTCCTTCCATTCCCAACCACCCCCCACCCCACCGTTCGATGCATTTCTCAAGGGAGCTACATCTTTGCAAATTTAATCTTATTTATTTGTGCTGGGAACAAGAATTCTAGGATTCATTTGTTTTCTTCACTATCCACACTTTTTTTTCCTCTTCTACTTTATTGAATCTCTCTCTCTCTCTCTCTCTCTCTCTCTCTCTCTCTCTCTCTCTCATCTATCTATCTATCTATCTATCTATCTATCTATCTATCTATCTATCTATCTATCTATCTATCTATCATCTATCCATCTATTTCTATCCATCCATCCATCCTCTATGTATCTATGTGTCTGTCTGTCTGTCTGTCTGTCTGTCTGTCTGTCTGTCTGTCTCTATCTATCTATCTATCTATCTATCTATCTATCTATCTATCTATCTATCTATCTATCTATATCTCTATCTATCTATCATCTATCATCTATTTATATCCTCTATCTATCTATGTATATCTATTTATATCTATCTATTAAGCTTGCCATCAATCTTTCCTTCTATGGTGTCACAGGGAAAGCATGATTTGTAGGTATAGACACGTACTGGCATTTAAGTATCTTTTCCAAGGCCTTCTTTCATTTCTATTCTATGAAGTGCTAGTCTGAGGCATATTTATGGACTGCTGGTTCTTTTACAGATGTTTATCAATTCCAAACAGCTGAAGCTCTCCATCTCTTCAATACCTTCATTACAAGTTCTAAAGTTGGCTGATCAGTTGTGGTTAGTTTGGTCTTCTTGATTTTTTTTTTCACCGTATTTCTTGACTTTCCTTACCAGAGCTAGCCGATCACTTACACTTCCATCCATCAGAATGGTATCATCAGCCAAGGATGGGTAATTAATATTTCCTCCATCAGTTTTAAAACCTTGTTTACCTTCTTCCAATCCAGCCTCCCTGGCTATATATACTGTATCTAGCATATAGATTGAATAAGGAAGAAGGGAGCATATTGTCTTTTGTCATTCATTTGTTGACTTGGACTTTCTTGTCTGTATATAGATTTCACATGAAGACAATAAGAGGTTGTGGGATTTTCATTTTCCTAAGGTCATTTCAACTCCAGACAAGTCCAGATGAACTAATTCCACTTTATTCTAAAGTAGACATTTGCCGTTCCTGTAGTGGACTAATGTTAGGATATTGAATTTAGCAGCTGGAACAGTAGAGTGTACAACAGGCCAGAATACATAATGGTAGTTGATTAGTTAGAGAGTACTGACTCATGCATGAGGCAATCTATGCTGTGATTGGTTGCTGTAAGTGTAAAGGGGGCGTTTCCCTTTTTTCCCTCCTTTTTCTTCTGTATACTGTAAAATTTTACCTCATGATCTTCCTAAATTCCTGATTATCTTGTGTTTTCTTTCTTTGTGGATGATGACAAAGACTGATTTAAGTTTGAATGTGAAATATATTTACCATATTTTTTAGACTATAAGACACACTTTTCTGTTTCCCAAAGGAGGGAAAAATGTCTGTGCGTCTTATAGACCAAATATTGCTGAAGCCTTGCCCATCCACCTGCCAGCCATTTTTTGGCCTCCGCATGCCCTGTTTTCAGGCCTTTTTTTGGCCTTTTTCAGGCCTTTTTTTTTGGCCCATTTCCGAGGCTTTTTTTGGGGGGGGGTGGCTCATTTTTGAGGCTTTTTCAGCCCGTTTGTTTTGGGAAAAACGGGCTAAAAACAGCCTCAAAAATGTCCCCCCCCCAAAAAAAACCCCTTGAAAATGGGCCAAAAAAGCCTAAAAAATGGGTCAAAAGCCCCAAAATTGGACCAAAAAGCCTCAAAAATCGGCCAAAAAAGTCCCCAAAATAGGCTGCAAAAAGCCTTGAAAATAGGCCAAAAAGCCTCCAAATTGGACCAAAAAAGCCTCAAAAATCGGCCAAAAAAGTCCCCAAAATAGGCTGCAAAAAGCCTCGAAAATGGGCCAAAAAAAGCCCCAGAAACAGGCAGAAGAAAGATTAGAAAAGGGCTGAAAAAAGGCCCGAAAAAGGGAGGCGAAAAACTTTTTGTTGTTGTTTTCCTCTTCTAAATTTAGGTGCATCTTATAGTCCAAAAAATATGGTATTTATATTTTTTTAAAAAAAACTAGATTTGTGTCAGTGTTTATGACTTCATTTGGACAGCTGCTGCCCAATTCCATGATAACTAAGCTTCCTCTTATCCAACCATTCCTCTGGCTGTGGTTTCCCATGGTTTTTCCCTCATATTTACCTTTATACACATATATTTCCCCTCAACCTTTCTTTGGTTTTCTCATATTGAATTAGCATCAGCAATAATGTATTGTATTCCTTGGAGTTTTCTTTAACTAGCTCGAACATCTGTCATCTTCTTTTCCATAGCAGGCTCTGACTTCCCTTCTTTGCTTGTCATATTTCTGTAGATATTCAATGAAATTTTGTACCCTTCTGACTTGACACTGACCAGAATGCTGATCTAATTTCATTTTCTATTAGTTGAGATTCTAAGAAGTAGGGAATATCTTTTAAGGTACCAGGGATGTTTATACTCTACAGAATTTCAGGACACACCTTCCATCATTGTTTGACCTTCTTGGAAACATTTATTATGTGTCCAATGGTATCTTTTAACATACTGATTTGTTTGCAATTTGAGGAGAGGAGATTTTCCTTGTTTGTCCATATCTGTGTCCATCTTCATTGTCTACATAAATGTTTTTTTTTTAATGCTGCTTCTTATACATTCTAAAGCTTCTTGTTGAGTTTATCTATCATCACTGCCAGAGGTGTTGATATTAAAATGAATATCATTTTTCAGCATCTTTTAAAAGTTTGTTCTCTCTCCCTCCCTCCTTCCCTCTCTCTCTCTCTGTCCCTCTCTGTCTGTCTTTATGACTGTCTGTCTGTCTGTCTGTCTGTCTGTCTGTCTGTCTGTCTATCTATCTATCTATCTATCTATCTATCTATCTATCTATCTATCTATCTATCTATCTATCTATCTATCATCATCTATCTGTCATCTATCATCCATCCCATCTAACATCCATCCATCCATCCATCCATCCATCATCCATCCATCATCTATCTATCTATCTATCTATCTATCTATCTATCTATCTATCTATCTATCTATCTATCTATCTATCTATCATCTTTCTCTCTCCACTGTAATTGAACATGGACTCTCATTTTGGAAAGAGATTTCAGTTGCCTTTGGCTTCCTGTTTCTTTTTGGCAATTTCTACTGATGTCCCATTTGCTTTCTGGGTTTTTGGCAGTCTCTTTTTGCATTCATCCTTAACAACTTATTTGATTTTATTCCACAGTTCCTCTGGTACCCCATCAAAGAAATTCAGAATTTCAAAGTGATTTCTGATGTTTTTTCTTGAAAAATGTTGGATATGTGCTCAAGATCATATGATGGAAATTGGCTTCATTCTTCATTAGCTTATTCATTTTGCTTTAACTTGTCTTGGAGTGTGCACATGAGAAGTTTCCATAGTCTTTGTGGATCAGAGTTGTCATCACACTGGTTGTGATTTCCTGTTGCCCCACAAAAGAGGGGTAGGTGACTTTATTCTGATCAAAGGTCACACTCAACCTTTTTGAGCATGGAGAACTGAAAATCATATATAGGGAAGAGTAGATTTGGGAAGAAAGAAGTTTTCATTGGATGGGTCTGTTTAACCCTTAATCACACACGGTTATTTCGGCTATACTATTACAGACATGAGGTCATAATGACCTCAGTAGCAAAATAACATTTGATGTTTTCATGGTTGGATCTAAAAATTGATTTATAGAGCAGTAAACCAAAAAAAATCTATTGATCTCTATCAAATCCACATTGCACAGGTCACTTTTTGTTTCTCCATCCTTGAACTGAAATCTTTCTTCTCTAATTTTTACATTGGTCTACTGAATGATGATGCTAATAGTTTCTTTAGAAAATAATAATTTCCAAATCTCTAGGGGAGTAGGTGAATTTCCAAGATTTCTAGCTGCTGGCCGTAGTCCAGCACAACAATATTGTGACTATTCTGTTCTGGATCTATTGCTTCTAAAAGGTGAAGAAGACCATTTGAATTTGTTCTTGCCATATAAATTATTGCACAATGTAGATTGTACCTGGTCATCAATTTCATCAGGAGCTTCATCATCGCTGATGTCAGAATTGGTGGCGGCAGGTTCCTCATCGTCCATTACAAAATTTTTGTCACAATCCGATTCCACTTCTCTCAGATCACTCTCTGCTTCTCCATACCATTTTCGAACAGTTTTTTCAAAGTTTGGATCACCAAATCATACTCTTTTTGGTGGAAAACCTGGCCCCAATATTATATATATAAAAAAACGTTATCAAAGATCTGAGGTCAAAATGACCGAAACTCAAATTCAAATGCCTCTACAGAAAACACCAAATAACTGATGCAACTGTGATGCTGCATACACTCTTATTGGTGGGAAAACAAAAGCTATTCACAACCGGAATGGTCCATTTCTAAAAAAAAATAGGGGTGTTCTGAACATTTTGGAAAACTGTTGCAGTCACTATGACTGCAGGTCTGTGGTTATGGATTAATTGAGCCTTGGTAGTACAGTGGTCTAAGGCACCCTGTTATTAAGCTGGTTATTAAGACCAGCTTCCTGCAATTACTGCTGGTTCGAATCTCGCCAAGGCTCAAGGTTGACTCAGCCTTCCATCCTTTCTAAGGTAGGTGAAATGAGGACCCAGTTTGTGGGGGCAATAAGCTGACTTTGTATAAATATACAAAAGGATGAAGGCTATTGTAAGCCGCCCTGAGTCTCCGGAGAAGGGCAGCATATAAATCAAATTAAAAAAAAAAAATTGGTAATATTACTTTTGTCAGTAATATGTTTTCATCTGTTTCTTATCTCAGGATGGCAGAGAAATCTCTTAGTATACAGAAAACATGGTCAGGGGTGAAGGGTCCAAAGATTATAAAAAGTAGGATCCCGGAACCTCTTGCAGCCCTTGCCGTACATCTTGTACCTTCTTATGTCTTAAAATACAGGTATAAATATCTCAAGCAGCAGTAATTAAACATGAAATATTACCGTATTTTTTGGAGCATAAGACGCACTGGAGTATAAGACGCACCTTGGTTTATGGGGAGGAAAATAAGAAAAAAGCTGATTGGCGGGTGGATCAGCCTCCTGGAATACCCCCAATCAGCTGTTCCCAGAGGTGAATTTTAGCAACAGGTTCCTCGGTTGTCAGCTCTGTGTCTTACTTTTTTTTTTTTTTTTGCTTTTTTTTCCTGCCTCTGAAAGCCTCCAAAACAGCTTCAGAAAAAAAGCCTCTGAAGCTCTGTTTGGGGGCTTTTTTTCTGAAGCTCTGCTTGGGGGCTTCTTTTCTGAAGCTTCGTTTCTGATGCTTTTTTTCAGCCTCTGAAACCTCCGTTTGAGAAGCTGGGCAGGGCTACATTCGGAGTATAAGACGCACCCAGATTTTCACCCTCTTTTTTTGGGGGAAAAAGGTGTGTCTTGTACTCCGAAAAATACGGTATATTTTGGGAAATGTGAAATAATAATATTCTGGGAAATATATATGATGCTTTTCAGAATGTGAAAAAAGAAAGAACTTTTAAATTCAACAAGGTAAGTAAAAAGGCTTGCATCAGATTGGTTAGTTTCAGAGATGGTATTCAGCCGGTTCGCACCTGTTCAGGCGAAACGGTAGCAATGATCGTGGATGGGCCCACCCACCAACCCGCCCACCCACCCACCCCGGCTCCAAGTTGTGCTATTTAGGCACTTTTTCAAGGCCGGGCACATGCGTGAAAGGCACATGAATGAGCATAGTGTATGTTCAGAAGGCCGGGTGCATCCACGGAGAGCGCGCATGTGCATGAAGCAAGTGTGCACGCACGTGGCAAACCGGTGGTAAAGGCAAGTGAAACCCACCCATGGTTAGTTTCCATTAAAGATGGAAACCTGTCCTCCCATCCCCCCATCATCAGAACTGATGAAGCTTCTTAGATGAGAAGCAAAATGTTTTCTTCTTTTTCCTCAAGAAAACACTAGTCCAGTTGCCTTTTGAAGGGGGGGAAACCACTTTTGAGACAACTACGACCTGGATGACTGAAAATCTCCACAGACATTTTTCCATTAAAGACTATCAATGACTTGTGAATGTTCTGTGTAAATTATTTTTCATAGCCTGAAGCAACATATTATAGCAAGGGATGTTGTCCATTCCTTAATGGGCCACATCAACAACACAATGATTCCGTGCATATCACACCCTTAGCCAGATCAGTGAAAAAAAGAAAAAAGAAACTATACAAAGTTTGATTAGTTTTAACTTTTGTTTGTTTAGAGCTTAGATAGTTGCATGAATTTGTTTTGATAGTGTACGGTTGAATTTCTTAGGCAGACCCAACTCGGCCCTTTCTGATATGACATTTTCTGCCGAAGAAAATAAATGAAGGTTAGACATGTGATCTATAATATTCTTTTTCCAATACTTCTCAGTCCGGATTTGTTGAAAGAAGGACTTCTTTCTAAAAGAATAACATTTGTCTACAAAGAGCGAGGAAGAAAAAGGGGGATGTTTGTATTGAAAATGACAAAATGGTACACCACTCAGCACCAACAGAAAATAATATTGAAACAATATTCCCTTCCCTTCCCTTCCCTTCCCTTCCCTTCCCTTCCCTTTATTTTCCTTTTCCTTCCCTTCCCTTCCTCCTTCTCTTCTCTTCCCTTCCCTTCCCTTCCCTTCCCTTCCCTTCCCTTCCCTTCCCTTCCCTTCCCTTCCCTTACTACTTCCCTTCCCTTCCCTTCCTCCTTTCCTTTCCCTCCCCTCCCTTCCCTTCCCTTTATTGTATGAGTCTGTGCTCCCAAGATTGGCAATAAGCTCCATTACCAGCTGATGCAATGGAAAAATATGAGAAGAAATTCTGAATATAACCTTTCATTTCTTGCATATATTCCTTGAGTCTTGTGCTAAGTTTGATTGCCTAAGTTATCCCTTAAGCAAAACTTTCTATACTTTTTGTCATGCTGGGCAGAACAAGACAAAATCTTTGAAGTAGTAGGGTAAATTGAACAAGTGCCAACAGTGTTGCCAGCCATGTAGTCAATTTTCTGTGTTTTGGTGAAGTCTTAAAACCTTTATGTAAGTCCAAAAGACTATTCACAAAAGAGTACTGAAAATAGAATGAAAAGGCAGTCAATTTTCAAGGAAGCTGAAACTAAAAATCAGCATGTTGTTTAACTTTCTATCAGGCATGAAAGACTATGATCATCCAATTAAAATAATGTATTGCGGATCATGCCAATGCATGGGAATCTATTCAACTAATAGGAATCTAGCACTATGCTTGTGTAAGGGCCAATGGAATTTAAGAGGGGTTGGACTTAGTCCATTTGTGTCTACATAGAGCAGGGTGTCAAACTCAAGGCCCACGGGCCAGATCCAGCCTGCAATGTGGTCAGATCTGGCCCATGTGGCCGTCCTGGTCTACTCAATGCGAAGAGGAAAGATTGGGCCAGCATGGCTTCAGCCCGGTCTACCCAATGCAAAGAGGAAAGATTGGGCCAGCATGGCTTCAGCCCGGTCTACCCAATGCAAAGAGGAAAGATTGGGCCAGCATGGCTTCAGCCCGGTCTACTCAATGCAAAGAGGAAAGATTGGGCCAGCATGGCTTCAGCCCGGTCTACTCAATGCAAAGAGGAAAGATTGGGCCAGCATGGCTTCAGCCCGGTCTACTCAATGCAAAGAGGAAAGATTGGGCCAGCATGGCTTCAGCCCGGTCTACTCAATGCAAAGAGGAAAGATTGGGCCAGCATGGCTTCAGCCTGGTCTACTCAATACAAAGAGGAAAGATTGGGCCAACATGGCTTCAGCCTGGTCTACGCAATGCAAAGAGGAAACATGCCAGCAGTTTGATGAGTGGCATTAAGTTGCCCACGCCCACCCACACAGTCAACCATGCCCGCCCAGCCCCCCAAAGTCAATCACAGCCCTGATATGGCCCTCAATGAAATTGAATTTGACACCCCTGAGGTAGAGACTCTAAGCTGATTCCTCTTTTGACTCCACCCCAGCTTCTATCACCCCTTCTCCTGCATCCCTTCATCACAGTTGTGATACTGAATGGAATCCAATGTAAATGGGAATGGAAGGATGATACTAAGAGTTGGCAATTAGTATCCAAATCACGACAATTATTTGCATCTGATCTCCTAAAATATAGGAAGAAATAGATACAGACTTAAAGCTGACCCCTAAATGAGTTTCAGGTCCAATCTGACTAATTTATAGGCATAAATACGCAGTGCCTGGAACAGGTGGCCAACTTCTAACTGTTTTCAGAGTTTGAAGCTCTCTTACGCGAGGGAGCTCACGGTGTTTTACAATGACATGAAAGTTAACATGAAATATATCCTGTGGAGTGTAATAATTAGCTAATGTCACTTTAAAAGTCAGAGTAAACAAATCAACCTCAAATGCAGGCACTGGAGAGGAACATCGACACTTTGTGGTGTCAAGTGGGAATGAGTTTTGATAAGTGAGTTAAAATGAATGACATATTGTGGAGGTGCAGATTCAAGGAGGCCTTCAACCATTGACTTTTCCTTTTTTATTATTATTCCTCACAGGGGAGTGGTAAATGTAACCTTGTTATCAAGAAAACAGAAAGCTTAAATCAGTATCATAAAAAACCTTAAATCTTCAAAGGACTTGGGTGAACCTGATGCGCAGTAAACTATCCAGCCAAAATCTTTTATTTAGAGGAAAATGGCGGTGCCTGGAAATCGTCCTGATCAACTAAAAGACTCCTTGCGACCATGGAAATGATTTTTTTTCCCGGTTGGATATCTTCATAATTAGAGTCAGCCGTGATTTCAGAAAGTGACTGAATTGTGTTTCCTATCATCTATGGAGCCAACCAGGTCATGGTTGTTCCAAAGCTGCTTTTTTGAAGAGGCAACTGGATTTTCTTGTTTTTCTTTGAAGATGTTTCGCTTCTCATCCAAGAAGCTTCTTGGATGAGAAGCGAAATGTCTTTGAAGAAAAACAAGACTCCAGTTGCCTCTTCAAAAAAGCACCTTTGTGCTTCCTATCATTTCTGTGTGTTGAGAAGCACCTATTCCTAAACAAATCTGTTACATTGCCTAGGCCTGTTATTGGTGACAGATTAACAGAGTTGGAAGGGACCTTGTAGGTCATCTAGTCCAACCCCCGCAAAGCAGGAGACCCTAAACCATTTCTGACAGATGGTAGTCCAGTCTCTTCTTGAAAGCCTCCAATGATGAAGCTCCCACAACTTCCGAAGACAACTTCTGTTCCACTGGTTGATTGTTCTCACTGTCAGAAAAAAATTCCTTATTTCTAGGTTGAACATTTTCTGACTGAAAAATAATGCCTAGATCTGAACGTGATGTGCTAGGAAACAAAAAAAAAGCAAGAGTGGATTCCAGAAAGAACAATTAATCATTGGATCAACTTGGCTCCAGAAGTTGTGAGTGCTTCATAACTGGAGGTTTTTAAGCAAACGACGAAACAGAAGCTCACGAAAGAAAAAGATCTTACCACTTTTCATGCTGCCGGTGCTGGGATGCCCTACCTCTCCTCAGCCAGCTGGTCTTTGGGTGTCTGCTGTGCATACACGCATGCATGTCCATGTATGCATGTGCACATGTTTGCTCATGCACGCATGTTTGCACGTGTACCTTTCAGCTTGGGCATGCACACGCAGTTTGGGCATTCGGTGTCTAAAAGGTTCGCCATCACTGTAGAATTCTTTATTGGCCAAGTGTGATTGGACACACGAGGAATTTGTCTTGGTGCATACTCTCTCAGTGTACATAAAAGAAAAGATACGTTCATCAAGAATCATAAGGTACAACACTTAATGATAGTCATAGGCTACAAATAAGCAATCAAATCATACTAGAAAACAATCAATATAATCGTAAGTATACAACAACAAGGTTATAGTCATATAGTCATAAATGGGAGGAGATGGGTGATAGGAACAATGAGAAGATTAATAGTAATAGTAATGCAGACTTAGTGAATAGTTTGACAGTGTTGAGGGAATTATTTTTTTAGCAGAGTGATGGCATTCAGGAAAAAAAACTGTCCTTGTGTCTAGTTGTTCTGATGTGCAATGCTCTATAGCGTCGTTTTGAGGGTAGGAGTTGAAACAGTTTATGTCCAGGATGGGAGGGGTCTGTAAATATTTTCACAGTCCTCTTTTTGACTCGTGCAGTATACAGGTCCTCAATGGAAGGCAGGTTGGTAGTAATTATTTTTTCTGCAGTTCTAATTATCCTCTGGAGTCTGTGTCTGTCTTGTTGAGTTGCAGAACCAAACCAGACAGTTATGGAGGTGCAGATGACAGACTCAATAATTCCTCTGTAGAACTGTATCAGCAATTCCTTGGGCAGTTCGAGCTTCCTGAGTTGGCACAGAAAGAACATTCTTTGTTGTGCTCTTTGGATGTAGGGTTTCTTGCTTGAACTGGAAAATAGAAGGCCCCCAAAATCCCTTCCAACTTTGTTATTCTGTTAAAGGTAAGATCAGAATAAGGTAAGATCAGTCAAGGGTTTAGTACCATCATTATTCAGATATTCCCTATCAACCTGTAATGGCTGGGATAAAGGCTGAGCTGCAGTATTAAATAGTAGTTAAACTCACAAGGAGCTTGTAGATCATTCTTCTCCATGCATTACCGTATGAAAAAAATAGCTCATTGTCTTATTAGTTCATGATAAAAGGAAACATAGGGCATGAGGGGTGGGGACTAATGTGGGGACCATTCATTTCACAAGCCAAGTGGTCCAATAAAAATTAGGATGAGAAAGGTGGGGAAAGGAAAAGAAAGGGAATATAGAAATCGAGGCAAGAAACAATGGTTGGAAAGAGAGAAGCAACCTGGAATTAAGGAGAAAGTTCCTAACAATGAGGACAAGTGGAACAGCTTGTCTTCAGAAATCATGGGTGCTCCATCACTGGAAGTTTTTAAGAAACTGGACAGCTTGTCTGGAATGGTATAGGGTCTCCTCTCAAAGCAGGGTATTGGGCTAGAAGACCTCCAAAGTCCCTTCCAGTCCTGTTCTGTTCTGTTTGTTCTGTTCTGTTTTATCACGAATGATCTGTTGGATTGGAACATATGAAGAAATGATGCAAATTCACCCATAGAAGAGAGTGATCTTGCTTCCACTCCCTTAAGTCAAATTCAAATCCTGGCGAATAAATATCTCTGCTTTTCTTGAGAACAGTGCAGAACTGGCTTACCATTGCCTTTTGTTGGGGTGATTTTAAAAATAGCATCTCTTTCAATCAACCTTGACTCCTAGTGACTTCATGGACATAGCCATGCAGATGTCTAGGTAACATAAAAGTTTGCCGTTACCCCCTCTTGGGATACTTTTGACAGCTCACAGATTTCCGAGTACTATTGAAGTCTTTATTTAACAAAGGAAGCATCTTAAGCCAGGTGTGGATAGAAGTTTTGCAACCCATTTGAAACGTTTCTGGTTCAATTTATGATCAAGTTGAAACAATAGTGACATAAACAGGAAAGAAAAACATTGAAGGAAACAAGAAACTTCAGTTCTGACTGAAATGGTGGGGAATGGAAGGATTTATGTTCCTTGCAGTCATTTGGACATCAGCACTCTTTCTGAGAGTCGTTGAGGCTACTTGGAGGCTTATCTGTGGTCTCAGGATCATCTGAATAATGCCAATGAATGGGAAAATGAGGATCTGGTTTGTGGGGGCAATAAGCTGACTTTGTATAAAAAAAAGAACACCGCTTGGGGGGGGGGCAAAACCCCACTAAGCAGGTATATACAAAAGTATGAAGGCTATTGCTTAATGCATTGTAAGCTGCCCTGAGTCTCCGGAAAAGGGCAGCATATAAATCGAATCAATCAATCAATCAATCAATCAATCAATCAATCAATCAATCAATCTAAAATTGCCTGCAAAATAAAACTTTAACATTAGCAATCAAACATGATCACGCTCCTGGACAGGTTTCAAAGGCTTGGATTAGGAGGCGGGGGGCTAAGCTTCAGAAACATCTGATCCCTGCCTCGAAAAATGAATCTGTTTTGGTAGGATGATTCAATTAAATCTTTATCAAATGACACCCTTCAAATATTTATGCGGCCCTGCAGTGTGGGATTCCCACAAGTCAAAATTCACCTGGAGTGCAAACTGCAGATGTGCTTGAATGCTTCATAGTTTTCAGACCCCAAGCTCTAATTCCAAAGACAGTTTGGCTGCAAATTAACCACTTGAATTAACTAAGGCTGGTGTAACTAAAAATCTGACTTTAGGGAGTTTTTTTTCCCCCCAGTTCCGTAATTTACTCTATATGGGAAAAGTACACATTAAGGTATTTTTGTGTGAGTTAGAGTGAGCCGTGGTGGTGCAGTGGTTAGAATGCAGTATTGTAAGCTAATTCTACTGACTGCCAGCAATTTGGCAGTTTGAGTCTCGTTGGCTCAAAGGTTGACTCAGCATTCCATCCTTCTGAGGTTGGCAAAAATCAATTATGAGCCATGGTGGAACAATGGTTAGAATGCAGGATTGCAGGCTAACTCACTGCTCACTGACAGGAGTTCGATCCTGACCAGCTCAAGATTGGCTCAGCCTTCTATCCTTCCGAGGTCGGTAAAATGAGGATCCAGATTGTTGGGAACAATATGCTGACTCTGTAAACTGCTTAGAGAGGACTGTAAAACACTGTGAAGTGGTATATAAGTCTAAGTGCTATAGCTTTTCTTTCCTTCCTTCCTTCCTTCCTTCCTTCCTTCCTTCCTTCCTTCCTTCCTTCCTTCCTCCCTCCCTCCCTCCCTCCCTCCCTTCCTTCCTATGCAGCATTGCAGGCTGACTCTGCCCACAGTTAGGAGTTCAATCCTATCTGGCTCAGGGTTGACTCAGCCTTCCATCTTCCGAGGTGGATAAAATGAGGACTCAGATTGTTGGGAGCAAGAGGCTGACTCTGTAAACCACTTAGAGAGGGCTCAAGGGATGCTGGGATTTTCTTTATTGTGGGCTTGGTCCTTACAAGAAATTATATCAAAATAGCAGCCGTGGTGGTCCAGTGGTTAGAAGGCAGTATTACAGGCTAATTCTGGCCACTGCCAGCAGTTCAATCTTCATTTGCTCAAGGTTGAATCAGCCTTCCATCCTTCTGAGGTCAGTAAAATGAGGACCCAGATTGTTGGGGGCAAGAGGCTGACTCTATAAACCACTTAGAGCAGGGGTGTCATACTTGATTTCATTGAGGGCCACATCAGAGTTATGTTTGACCTTGGAGGGGCTGGGGTGGGGTGGTGGCCAGGGTGGGCGTGGTCATGGTGGGCATGGCCGGGGGGTAGGCATGGCCATGGTGGGCATTTGACAAAGGCTCAAGATGTGCTTTTTCTTCTTTCTTTCCACAGTACTTTCCAGCCTGCCACACAGAGGCCCCATGCCCCATTTTGGCCGGCAGAAGCACCATGGGCCGGTCCTTTGATATTTCTAGGTCAGTCCTGCAGGCCAGATTCAAGCACCCCAAAGGCCGGATGTGGCCAGCGGGCCTTAAGTTTAACACCCCTTACTTAGAGAGTGCTATAAAGCCCTATGAAGTGGTATATTGGTAAATGTTAAGTGCTATTGCACTTATATATTGCATCTCCACCTCTATAACTGTGTTGTGACTCCGACCCGTCTTATCAGAGGGAGAAGACTCCGAAAATGAAGGAGAGGAGTTGGCAAGGCCTCCCTGTCCAGGACCCTTCTCTCTGGCAATGCCTCAGGTGTCTTCTGCAGGAGAAGAGATAGGCCTGGAGATAGGCACGCCCGAGCAGCCGCAGTTAGACTGCGACGGAGATAAGTCTTGGCTGGATCCCCAACAGCGTCAGAAAGACAAGCTCACGCAGCAGAGAAGGAGGCATGCCAGAGATTAAGCTGAGTCACTGAACCACACCCCACAGGGGATAAAAGTGGGTGTGGTGGCCATTCAGGCTTTGTGACGGAAAAAACGGAAAGCTAACAAGTCATTCTGCATTTCTGAAACGTTGTTATATGCTCTGTTTGGATTGATTTTTTGGACTGGACTTGATTATTCTTTGGCTTTTGTGGACTTTGATGTTCTCGGTCGGAGGAGATAAACCTCCCTCTGTAAGTAAAGACTGTTGGCAAGCAGCCACTGGGTTGCTGCCAATTCTGTTATCAAAGGAAATTCTTGTCTGTTGGTTTATTTTAACTCTTGGTCGACTGCTGGTGTGCGTGTGTGAGATGGGGACAGAACAAACTGTCCGGTTTGGTTCTGCAACCCAACAAGACAGACACAGACTTCAGAGGATAATTAGAACTGCAGAAAAAACAATTACTACCAACCTGCCTCCCATTGAGGACCTGTATATTGTACGAGTCAAAAAGAAGTCTGTAAAAAGATTTACAGACCCCTCACATCCTGGACATAAACTGTTTCAACTCATACCCTCAAAACGACACTATAGGGCACTGCACACCAGAACAACTAGACACAACAACAGTTTTTCCCCCGAACGCCATCACTCTGCTAAACAAATAATTCCCTCAACACTATTAGACTCTTCACTAAATCTGCATTACTATTACTATTAATCTTCTCATCATTCCTATCATCCATCTCCTCCCACTTATGACTGTAACTTTGTTTCTTGTATCCTTATGATTTATATTGATATTGATTGTTTCCTAGTATGATTTGATTGCTTATTTGTACCTTATGACTATCATTAAGTGTTGTACCTTATGATTCTTAACTAACGTATCTTGTCTTTTTATGTACACTGAGAACATATGCTCCAAAGACAAATTCCTTGTGTGTCCAATCACACGTGGCCAATAAAGAATTTTATTCTATTCTATTGCTAAAATGTCTCTTACAATACAGCAGGGATCCATAATTGTTTTGCTACCATACCATACCTCCCTTTAATGTAAGCCCAAATACTAAAATGACCACAAATGAATAATGGAACTAATACAGTGGAACTTTGGGGAGAGTAATTTATTGTAACAATATAACTAAAAAGTTCTTCACATATTCCCTGGACTCTGGTTGTACTTTCCCATACCTCACATTTGGTAAATCCTGCTATAGAGTCTCTGCATCATTTTATACCTTCATCTAATTACCAATCATGGTAACAGCTTCCAAGCTACTAGAAGAAATTGTTCACATTCTTTTTCAAGGTTTTTTTTGCCTCTTTCTCCAATCTTCCATCAGTACCTATTGTTTGATTGATGTGATTTATGCCTGATTAGCAATGAATCCTAAGTTCACTCTTCTCCACCCCCACCCCCCAAATATGGCTAAACCTCTCTGAGTCCATTTTTAGGACTACTTTCTCCATGGACTGCCATATCATATGTCCATTAGAAGGATTGTTTCAATATGTTGGCTGTCGTGGGTTTCAGATGAAGATCTGGTTAATTCCACTATCCAGGCTGGTATCTTCTTCTTCTTCTTCTTCTTCTTCTTCTTCTTCTTCTTCTTCTTCTTCTTCTTCTTCTTCTTCTTCTTCTTCTTCTTCTTCTTCTTCTTCTTCTTCTTCTTCTTCTTCTTCTTCTTCTTCTTCTTCTTCTTCTTCCATATCCATAATTGGATGTTGGCGATCATGTTGACGATCCTATTTTTATCAACAGATGCACAAAAAAGTGCTGCTAAGTTTTGTCCAAAACCAGTCCCTTAGATTTTGAAGCCATGATGTTCTTCTTCTGCCTGGACCTCGTTTGCCTTCCATCTTTCCCTGGAGGATTAAGTGAAGTATAGCATACTTTTCCAGGTGTTGCATCACATGCCCAAAATATCATATAATAACTTTTGTTTTTTAATGGTTTTGATGATTTCCCTTGGCTTTCCACGGTGGTTAATCACCTCCTCATTTCTGATTTTGTCACCCAGCTTATACATAACAGCCGTCTGTAAATTCACATTTCAAATGCTTCTAGTCTGGTATGTTATGCAAGCCATAATGTACTAAATATGAAGCTACTCTGAAATTCTCAGGCTATATAGCAGGGGTGAAATCCAGCAGGTTCTGACAGGTTCTGGAGAACCGATAGCGGAAATTTTGAGTAGTTCGGAGAACCGGTAGCAGAAATTTTGAGTAGTTTGGAAAACCGGCAAATACCATCTCTGGTTGGCCCCAGATTGGGGTGGGAATGGAGATTTTGCAATATCCTTCCCCCAGGAGTGGAGAGGGAATGGGGATTTTGCAGTATCCTTCCCCTGGAGTGGAGTGGAAATGGAGATTTTGCCGTATCCTTTCCCTGCCACACCCACCAAGCCACACCACACCTGCAGAACCGGTAGTAAAAAAAAATTGAATTTCACCACTGCTATATAGGATATAGAAGAAGATATGCCAAACCTCTTATATACTGCAACCCAAAAACACACCCCAAAAATATGAGTGGTTTATCAGGTCACAAGTAATGAGGCTCACCTTAAAGGAGATTCTACCTTTGTCTCAAAAGGCTTTATTATCCAATCTTGCTTTGGCCTTGGAAACTACAGTAGTGGCCAAAATTGTGGAAACCTTTTGGGAAAAGTGTATTTTTGAGGTTTGATGGTTAATAACACCACTTTTTTTTTTTTTGTAGTTTCAAGATAATCGTATTCCACTGCTGGAATGGCTTGGGAAGAGCCCAGACCTTAACCCAATTGAAAATCTATCGAGCTGACTTAAGAAACTTGTTAGTCAGAAGCGACCCAGCAATAAAACCCAGTTAATAGAAGCAACCATTCAATCTTGGTTTCACATTATAACACCTGCAGAACTAAAAGACATGGTTCACTCCATGGGAAGACATTGTAAGGTTGTCATTCATGCTTACCCATCTAAGTATTAACTGACAGGGTGATCATTTTTGTATATCTTGTTTTTTCTATGGTGATCATTTTTGTATATCTCATTTTTTTCTACGTGTTTCACTTTTCTTCTTTATACTGTAACTGCTATTCCAATAGCAAATCCTTCATAAAAGTTATTGCATTACATTCTTGATTCAATTATCTTTCCTTTAGTATATAATTTTATGGTACTACTCAAAAAAAAAAAAGTGGTGTTATTAGCTAGCTTTAGAAAATATACTTTTTCCAAAAGGTTTCCCCAATTTTGGCCACTACTGTAAGTAGGGCTATAGATTAGACTAAGACATTGAAGTAATATCTCAAGACAAGTCTGTAGGAAATCACTGTTACACTATTGCTAGAAAATATCATGGCTATGCCCTTAATGTCCCTCTGGAATCAAGGTTTATCAGAGGGAATCGCTACTTTACTAAACCAAGATAAGTGATTAAAAAAACCTTCCATGACATTCTAAGATTTATAACAACCTATTAACTATGTATTACCATATTTTTTGGAGTATAAGATGCACCTTTTTACCCCAAAAAAGAGGGTGAAAATCTGGGTGCATCTTATGCTCCGAATGTAGCCCCACCCAGCTTCTCAAACTTAGGTTTCAGAGGCTGAAAAAAGCATCAGAAATGAAGCTTCAGAAAAGAAGCCCCCAAACAGAGTTTCAGAAAAAAAGCCTCCAAACAGAGCTTCAGAGGCTTTTTTTCTGAAGCTCTGTTTCGGAGGCTTTCAGAGTCAGGAAAAAAGTTTTTTTTCTGAAACAGAGTTTCAGGAGTTTCAGAGGCAGAAAAAAAAAAGCAAAAAAAAAAAAAAAAAGCAAGGCACTGAGCTCACAACCAAGGAACCTGTTCTTAAAATTAACCTCTGGGAACATCTGATAGGGGTATCACGGGAGGCCGATCCACCTGCCAATCAGCTTTTTTCTTATTTTCCTCCCCAAAAACTAAGGTGCGTCTTATACTCCTGTGCATCGTATACTCCCAAAAATACGGTAATGTTTCTGAGGAGTTCTGTGATCTTACTTGTTGTGTCTCCCATAACCAGACGAAGGGATTCCAGACATTGCTTCTCGGGGTCTCTAAAGAATCAAGGCTAACCAGCTAAACATTTGGGAAGACTGCAAAGTTGAGACTTCGAAGAGAATAGGAACATCCTTATTCTTACGCTCTTGTCTAAGCTACTGCAGCGTTTCCTTGGAATTTGATAGAATTTGCTAAGTGACAGACCTGCCTGCAAGGTATTCATTGAAGAATTTCATTCTGTACAACGTGTTGTTGCAAAGTGTGTGTCTTTTCAATAAAAAAACTCAGTGGCAGACGATTATACTAAGGATTTCTGGATCTGACAGACGCTTGACTGATGGTTTAGAAATGTGTAATACCACTGAATACGAAATCAAACAGTGTGTGTACAGGATAATCCTGTGGCAGGAAACACCTTATGCAATTTATCCTTCTAACCATCCATGAGCTCTGGTCTCAGGCGGAAACCCCAGCTTAGAAAATAAGCGAAAAGTGCTATTGTATCCAACAGAATACACACGAATGCAACCAAACTATACCAGGCGCTGTATTTTCACTCAATATTAGTGAGCGTTTTGTAGCAAGCAATGAATAATTACCGGAATAAAGAAAGGGGGGGGAAAAATGGCAATGTCTAGAATGCCTCTGCCTTTTTCCTTTTTTTTTTTTTTTTGGTTAGGGAAGTGAGAACCAAGCCTGCCAGGCAAACAAAACAAAACAAAATACGATGAAAGCTGAGGGAATGGGATAATTAAGGAGCGTGTATGTGTGTGTTAGTGAGATTGGCTGAAATAAATGGACGCGGAATGAATGTGCATTGCACATTGCAATGAATAGAATGCAGAACTGAAGAAGTTTCTTGGATGAGAAGGGAAATCAGGGGTGAGTTCTAAAAAGTTTTGCTACCGGTTCTGTGGGCGTGGCTTATTTTATGGGTGTGGTTTGATGGTCATGTGATAAACAATTCTTTAGGATTTAGCAGAGATACTGGTCTACCAGGCTTTTCACTGCTTGCAGAGCGATACCGGTCTACCCATTTGTTTTTGGAGAGTTCTGGTCTACCTATTTGTTCTTGGAGCGCACCGGTCTACCCATTTGTTTTTGGAGCACACTGGTCTACCACCACACTGTCTTTTACCACTGCTCAGCTGTAGGGCAGCCCTTTGAAGCACTGCGGCAAGAGTTTAAACAGTTTTGTGCCGCTCTGCCACCACCGAGAGCATCGGAAACTGCTTTCAGGCAGCTTGGCCTCAATTGCCAATCTACCACCACCGAGCAGTTTACAAGGAGTGGATCAGTTTTAGCCGATCAGTTGGGAGGCTTCTTGGCTTCTCAATTTAAAGCAACGGTGTCTTGTTTTTGTTTTTTTTTCTCTTCTTTGTCAAATAAGCCCTGATTTTTTTCTTTCAAGCCGATCAGCTGGGAGTCAGGAGGCAGCAAATAGATTGGGGGTGGGACCAGGCAGAGGTGGTATTTACCGGTTCTCCAAACTACTTAAAATTTCCACCACTGGTTCGCAAGAACCGGGGAGAACCGGTAGCAACCCACCACTGAGTGAAATGTCTTTAAGGGGAAAAACCCAAGAAAGTTCAGTGGTCTTTTTTTTGGGGGGGGGGATACCACCTTTGGGACAACCATGACCTGGATGACTGAGAATCTCCATGGACAATTGAATACAAAATTCAATGATCTGTGTGAAAGAAGTGCATTGAGATTGTTTGATCATATAGAGAATTAACAAGGCTTTGAGTAGGTCTATAATATTTTATACTTATAGCCCTATCACAGATCAGAGGGTGTCAACCCAGCTGGGCACCCAACATATGGAAACTTTCTGTGGGCTGTGAGGTCTTGGCTGGCTAGGACTATCAACACAGGGTCCTCTCCATGTTCCACCACTCCCAAGCGACCAGGGTCTTCTCCTCACTCTATCACACTTGGAAAGCCTCAGCCAACTAGGCTCACTGGTGTGTCAGCTTTCTTCCTGCTCCACCATTCCCAAGAAGCCTGGATCTTCTTCCTATCCCACCAACCCAGAAGGCCCTGGTCTTCTCCCTACTGAACCATACCCAGGTCTACTTACTTTTCCTTTTCCCTTTAGCTGGTGACAAGTGTGCCCGGACAATGTGAACTACACCTAGAAAGCTAGCCATTGTAATGTTTCTGATTCTTACAGCCAATATACCAATCTCTCTGGTCTCCCAATCCATTTAAAAGTTTCTTAAATCAAAATCGTTTTTGTCCTTTTTGCCAAATGTGTATTATTTTAAATCCTCGAGTCTCTATTTAATATTTCTTACATCCAAAGAAGGTAAAGGTCACCAAGTATAAAATCAAGCTTGCTGTTTTGAAGATCTTTAATATCCATACAGTGGTTGAATTAAACATCTCCAAGTGTGATTAGAAAGTAAGTTTGGCTGGCTTACTGTCCTCATGAAAGGGTTCCTTAGTGCTGAGAAGAAAGAATATTTGATGGTGATGTCCTGTTCTCTCCTTCTTTAGATCTTACATTTGCAAGATTCCTTTATTAGGCCACAGAGCAATATTAATTTGGTGTTCAACATGGTCAGAATAGAATAGAATAGGATAGGATAGGATAGGATAGGATAGGATAGGATAGGATAGGATAGGATAGGATAGGATAGGATAGGATAGGATAGAATTTTTTATTGGACAAGTGTGTTTGGACACACAAGGAATTTGCCTTTGGTGCATATGCTCTCAGTGTACATAAAAGAAAAGATACATTAGTCAAGAATCATAAGGTACAACACTTAATGATAGTCATGGGTACAAATAAGCAATCAAATCATATTAGAAAAAAGTCAATATAAATCATAAGAATAAAAGCAACAAAGTTATAGTCATACAGCCATAAGTGGAAGAAGATGGGTGATGGGAACGATGAGAAGATTAATAGTAGTGCAGACTTAATAAATAGTTTGACAGTGTTGAGGGAATTATTTGTTTAGCAGAGTGATGGCGTTCGGGAAAAAACTGTCCTTGTGTCTAGTCGTTCTGGTGTGAAGTGCTCTATAGTGTAGTTTTGAGGGTAGGAATTGAAACAGTTTATGTCCAGGATGCGAGGGGTCTGTAAATATTTCACAGCTCCCTTTTTGACTCATGCATTATACAGGTCCTCAATGGAAGGCAGGTTGGTAGCCATTGTTTTTTCTGCAGTTCTAATTATCCTCTGAAGTCTGTCTCTGTCTTGTTGGGCTGCAGAACCTGGAAGCTGGACAGGTAGTTTTATAAAATGATGCCAAAAGTCAAGGCACATTTATGAGTCCTGGATCATAAGTCAGGTCCCTAAAGCCATATTTTTTTTGTTAAATAATTAGAATTAAGCTTTTTGCATACTTTCAGAAGGGTATGAAAATGGCAGAACGAGCTGAGCCTTCAACACATTCCTAACATTTGCAAAAGGCCGAACAAGGGCTACAAAAACATGAATATTCATAGTAACATAAATTCATAATATGTAACGAGAAGAATGTCCCTTTCAGTGTTTACAGTACAATGAAGCAGTTCAGGAGGAATTTTGCATAATTATGTGTTATATAAACACAGGCCAGGATCATTATGTCATAGCTTCCAAAACATTTAAAATAGAGTTCATGCAACTGTTTTCATAGCTTCCTGTCTTTATATTTTTATATATATATATATATATATATATATATATATATATATATATATATATATATATATATATATATATATATATATATATATATATATATATATATATATATATATATATATATATATATATATATATATATATATATATATATATATATATATATATATAAGCTAACTACATGGTGGCATTTTTTTTAAAAAAAAGCAGCTGCTTCATTTAGGAATTATCTTATGAATTATAATAGTTAAGAGCAGACAGCAATTAACATGTTAAATCTGCAGAGACTATTTGTCTCAATTTTGTCTCTTTAAAACGTGTTGGTGGCAAGTTAGTGTTTTTTTTTTGGGTGTAAATGAAAATGCTTATTAAATGTCAGTACCAGCAATAAGTGATTGATATCTAATTAATATGTCATATGTGATAGTTTTTAAATGTTAATTAATGCCTAACATCTCTCTAAGTGCCACTTGACCTATTAATTAATATTAGACAAAAACATATAATTGTGTGCAAAATGAAGTGGATCCCGTACGCCTCTTGTTGAAGGTGGATCTAAGAGGAATGTCCTGTTCCTTCGTTTATTTTTCCAATATGTTTTTGCACCAGAGTAATTTTGCAGGAACCGTTGTTAAGTTACCATCGGCCCCAAGATGACAAATGTGAGAATTGCTGAAACCCTACATGGGTATATTTAGTCAAGCAAAACGTTCAAACCAGCAAAATATAATCAAGTGTTATTAACGCTATAGGGGAGATGTGTTGTGATAACACTGGTAAACATACTGCTGCAGATTATTATGATTGGCAAGATATGTTCCTTTCAAAATTGTTGGCTTCCCGGATTGGAGGTTTAATGGTTCCATTATCGTTTGTCAAGTGTTATGTTCTCCATCTTCACCCTCACCTGGTTTCTGGCATACGGGGAAAAATACCTTTTTTTGGTGTGGTTTATGAAACTTGTCTCTACTAGCTTGACCCATCTCCCATCTTTCTCTTGGGTGGAATAAAGCAGTATACTTCAGTGGTGGGTTTTGGTTTGCCGCACATTCACGCACTCGCTTCGTGTGCACGCACCTGGTTTGCACATGTGCCTGCCTTCTGCACATGCACCCAGCCTTCCGTACATGTGCTTTGCTTGCGTGCACGCCTTCACTGCATACGACCGGGCTCAAAAACGTGCCTAAATAGGATGGCATAGAGCTGGGGCAGGGGGGTGGGGGGGGGGTGGCGGGCCCACCTGTGATTTCCGCTACCAGTTCGGGTGAACCGGTCCGAACCAGCTGAATACCACCTCTCGTATACTTACAGTAAACCAGAAATCAGTCATTCCTGCTTTGCTGTTCATAGCCTACATGAGAAGTGCACATTTCCCATCAGCTTGAAGGCCTCCATAGAGTTTAGTTTAGTTTAGTTTAGTTTATTGTCATTGCACCTCGTACAATGAAATTAAACGCCATATTGAGTGTACATTATAACTATAAAAATAAAACATAAACACACATCCTTCACATTTTATACAATTGTCTTGAAAACCCGATATTGCATTAATATTGCACTATACAGTAGAATTCAATATATTTACTGCCCTGGGGTAGAAGCTGTTTTTCAGTTTATTTGTCCTTGTTTTTATTGTCCTGTACCGTCTGCCAGATGGTAATAGTTCAAAAAAAAAAAAAAGGTGCCCAGGATGAGATGAAACTTTAAGAATGTTTTGAACTTTCTTAAGGCAGCAGGAGCTATAAAGCTCTTCCAAAGAGGGGAGAGGGCAACCCATGATCCTCTGGGCAATGATGCTAACCTTCTGGAGCTCTGTCCTATCTGCCACTGTGCAGTTGGCAAACCAGACACAAGTACTGTAAGTTAAAATACTCTCCATGGTGCAGCAGTAGAAGGTCATCAGCAGTTTTTCATTCAGTTGTTGTTTCCTGAGAAGTCTCAGGTAATATAATCTCTGCTGGGCCCTTTTGCAATGTGAGTGCCCCAGGACAGGTCCTCTTTTATGATAACACCCAGAAATTTAAAAGTGGCCACTTGCTCCACTCGGTCTCCATTGATAAGCAAGGGCTGGATGTCTGATCTATTCCTTCTATAGTCCACTATAAGCTCCTTAGTCTTATTGGTGTTAAGAACCAAGGTATTGTCTTCACACCACAAAAACAACTGGGCAACCTCATCTTGATAGGCAAGCTCATCCCCCCAGAGATGAGTCCCACCACTTTTGAATCATCTGCAAATTTAGTAATAGTATTACTATCGTGAATGGGAATGCAGTCATGCACATAAAGAGTATAGACTAAGGGACAACACCCAACCCTGTGGTGTACCCACAGGTGAGTTTTTTTAGAAGGAGAGTCAGAGTCATTTGGGAGGACGTAAGAGGTAAAATGGGTGCATTAAGTTTATGGTGCCCCTTAAATGCTTCCCTAGCCCCAAAATGTATAGAAGTTTGATTCCCATCAGGGAGTGCATCTAAAGGCTTGAACACTTAAAACAGACATTACATTCCATTTTTAAATTTCCCTTTATCCTTCGTAGCTCTTCATTATTATGGCCCATCGCAAAGTCAGCCAGATGTTCAGACTGGATTTGGCATTTTTGTCTACTTATTGAGTAGGGATAGGCAGAAGTGGATGTCTGATGATGTTGCAGATATCATCACAGGATGGAAGCTGTTCCAAGTAAAGCTGCCTTTTGCAATTGACTGATGGGGATTTTGTCAATGCCGATGATATTCAAGTGGTGCTCCAGTTAGTTGTTTTGGGATTGCATCCAAGGAGCATATTACTATTGGTACTATTATTATTATCTCTTTTATTCATTAAACATGAAACTCAACCAACTGTATATTTCAAAATGTATCACAAATATCTGGCTCACATCAGACTGGCTCTGATGGTTGGTACAGGTTGCTGCCAGCATCCTAGGTATCAATGAAGTATATTCTTATTCTTCTCCCCTCAAGCTAAAAGGTTGATCATCTATTTTGGAAGTGAATAACGTAAAAGTAGCTTGCTATACAACTTGGATGACCAGCTCTTGATGGTTCAGTTTTTAGCTCCTCTCTTGTTCTCCTTTCTATGCTGCATTTTGATCCAGAAACATTAAATCCATAGCAGATGGCAGCTCCTAGCTAACCTTGGCTGGAGCCATTTGGGTAGTATTGCACTGGAATGCTTCAGACAATTTCAAGAGCTGTAGTTGAAAGTTAGAAAGAAAAAAAAAAACCTCTCAAAAAGAGGCAATGGCAAATATTTTCTGTACTGTCATTAATAAAACAAATTGCTAGGATTTATGCTTTGCTAAAAAACATAACTTTACGTAGAATCTCCACTTATGTGAGACAAAGTACAGATCTGGGGATTTTGCCATGGAAAAAAAAATACTGCAAAAAAAAATTGGGCTTCTTTGCAACTAGATCTGGATCCTTTTTTTCTTTTTTTTGGTGACACATTTTATTGGACAATACCGATGCTTGTAATGTTTATGTACAGGTGTAATATTTAACAATATCATGGAAATTCATTATACTGCATATCACTAGAATATGGTTTCTGCATTTGTCCCTTTTATACCACGTCTTGTCTACCAAACATTTGAATTTCAAAAGGATGTGCTTACACAAAAAGCAAGCAAGCATTGTTGTCAATCACTCAATCCGTTTATTACAGTCTGAGACCAGAACAAATAAAAATGGTCAGTAGATATATAATTAAAAATTCTAGTATTAAATAATAAATAACAACTAAAATCTACAATAAATCTAGTCTGTCAATTATTCATGGTCTAACTATACTACAATTACAATCCATAAACTGTGTGGCCCGTTGTAGGTTCTACAGTAAAAGGGAAAGTTCTAAGCAGTGCAAAAGGTTTGCCACATTTGTTATATAAAATAACTATGGTGGAGAAGACACGGGTTTGCAACAGATCCCCAGCACTGCTGTGCAGAATCTGGCCACCTGCCTTGTAGTTATGGATTGTTCATCCTTAAGCAGACACTGAAGATAGGTAGTATCTAAATGGCCAGGATACCTAGCAGTTATTGGCAGAATATGTTTTTTTTCCTAAGCATTTTTGTTAAACCCTCTCTCGGTTTTAAACATTCCATCCAGGGGTGGGTTCTAAATTTTTTTACTACCGGTTCTGTGGGCGTGGCTTATTTTGTGGGTGTGGCTTGGAGGTCATGTGACTAGGTGGGCATGGCTAGCTGGTCAGAGTCATTTCTGGAAGGTCCTCACACTTACGACCCGACTCATTTGTTTGCTTTTAACACTGATCAGCTGTAGGGCGGCCCTTTGAAGGCCCGCGGCAAGAGTTTAAACAGTTTTTTCCCCTCTAGTCATCAGCTGGGACTCAGGAGGCAGCAATAGATTGGGGGTGGGACCAAATAAAAGGTAAGAATAACGTGGGGGAGGGTGGGGGGGAGAACTGGTTCGGTGACGTCATATCGTCACCGCTACCGGCTCGGCCGAACCGGACAAAACCGGGAGGAACCCACCACTGATTCCATGTTATGCTTTTCAGATTTGGTTCCTTCTAGGAGTCCAACAAGTGCTGTTTTTCCAGCATTGGGAACAAAACAGGATGAAAAATCATCAGACAACTGGGTTGTTGGTGAAGCATGGAACTGCCGTAAATTGATTTCTTGGTTCAGAAGACTAATATAAAGAATGAAAGGCAATTAAATAATGTCTAAACCAGTGGTGAAATCCAATTTTTTTTTTTACTACCGGTTCTGTGGGCGTGGCTTGGTGGGCGTGGTGTGGCTTGATGGGCATGGCTTGGTGGGCGTGGCAGGGGAAGGATAGAACCAACTAGATTTCACCCCACCAGCCTAAACACCAGCCTAAAGCTGTTATTATGCATGAAAATCAGTGGTGAAATCCAAATTTTTTTTACTACCGGTTCTGTGGATGTGGCTTGGTGGGCGTGGCTTGGTGGGCATGGGCAGGGGAAGGATACTGCAAAATCTCCATTCCCACCTCACTCCTGGGGGAAGGATATTGCAAAATCTCCATTCCCACCCCACTCTGGGCCCAGCCAGAGGTGGTATTTGCCAGTTCTCTGAACTACTCAAAATTTCCGCTACTGGTTCTCCAGAACCTGTCAGAACCTGCTGGATTTCACCTTTGGTCTAAACCAGTCTTCAAAGTAATTCGTGCATCAGAACTGCACAGCTATTAGACATCTAGCTAATTGGATGATCTCTGTGTATGTCTCCTGAAAACTGGTAATTTTGGGGTAGCAAAAACCAAAAAGCCCACTGTTCGTTCCAACAGTCAGTAAATTCAATAATTTTCATCTACGTTTAAATACATATATTTAATAAATGGCCTTGATCGTTTAGACCAATTTGGCTAAATATTGCTGAAGCTGTTTTATCGACGCTGTTCTGCTTTATGAAAGCAGATTCCTTCAGTTCAAGCAACTCTGATGACCTATCTTGCTTGAGGAAATCCTGTTTGCCTTCATAATTTTCAAGGTCCTTGTAAATTGACAGTGGGGGAGAAGACAGAATAATAGTCTTTAATTTGTGCCGTAATATTGCATTCAACATCTGAACTTCCTCGTTTGATCTCTCGCACACTTCCTAAACATCAGAATTATAGACCATTTCCAAATGCTTTGAAGTATGAGTAAGGTCAAAATGTTTCGCCACCTAGTCACGTAGAATTAGACTAAGCAGAACAGACTCATTTAACTTCTGTCATGTTCACGTAAGTAAATAATTACTTATTAAAATTCCTCTCACAAGTTGCCAAGGATCTTTGTTTTTGAGCAGAAGACTGCATGGTTGAAACTGCTGGAGCTCACCTGCAAATCACCAGATGTTCAAGTCATTTTTATTATCCAGCATTAAAAAATATTTTTTTTAAAAAAAAAAAAGTTTTGGGGAAAATTTTTTTTTTTTGGTCTTCTGAGTGAAAAATGGTTGTGTCAGCCCTGAAGATGCTCCAAAAATGGCTTCAAGGCCGGTTGAAGCTGTGGGAACGGGAGGGGGGGTGGTAGAGATAGCTGGGGATGTGTAGCCAAAATAAAATTCTTTTTCCTGGGAACCAAGGGCGTTCTCACCAGATGCTGGGAAGGTGCGGACTGAAGCAGTGGTAAAATCCAATTTTTTTTTTACTACCAGTTCTGTGGGCGTGGCTTTGTGGACGTAGTGTGGCTTGGTGGGCATAGCAGGGTAAGGATACTACAAAATCCCCATTCCCTCCCCACTCTGGGGCCAGCCAGAGGTGGTATTTGCCGGTTCTCCGAACTACTCAAAATTTCCACTACCGGTTCTCCAGAACCTGTCAGAACCTGCTGGATTTCACACCTGGACTGAAGCCAACTGGAGTTGGGACTGTGACCTGATTGGACCAGTGGTGGTATTTAGCCGGTTCTATCCGGTTTGTGTGAACCGGTAACAGTGACTGGAGGAGGCTCTGCCCATCCACCCGGATATCATCACTTTCTGTTTTTAATGGCGTGGAAGGCCCTGCACACACACGGAAGTGGCGCAGATGATCAAAGCGAGCGCATGTGCTCACTTTTGCAAACTGGTAGCGAAGGTAAGTGAATACCACTTCTGGATTGGACCATGTGATGGACGTGTGGCCTGGGGGCAAGAACTTTGGGGTTCGATTTGGGTAGGGAAAACTTCAGGTCCTTTAGAGTCGGGTTTTCACCAGCCGTGCCAATATTATTATTATTATTATTATTATTATTATTATTATTATTATTATTATTATTAGTCATATTTCTATGCCGCCCACTCTCCGAGAACTCTGAGCGGCTTACACCAAAGACAGTATACTAAATAGCATATTGCCCCCAACAATCTGGGTCCTCATTTTACCCACCTCGGAAGGATGGAAGGCTGAGTCAACCTTGAGCCGGTGAGATTTGATCCACTGATCTGCTGAACTAGCAGTCAGCTGAAGTAGCTGCAGTACTGCACCCTAACCACTGCGCCACCTCGGCTCTTATTGACATGCCTAATAAATGTATACTTTGAGGAAACCCCAGGCCTTGAACTTTTGATTGTGTTGGGCTTGTTACTTGGAAGCAGGGGTGAAATCCAGCAGGTTCTTACAGGTTCTGGAGAACCGGTAGCAGAAATTTTGAGTAGTTCGGAGAACCGGCAAATGCCACCTCTGGCTGGCCCCAGAGTGGGGTGGGAATGGAGATTTTGCAATATCCTTCCCCCAAGAGTGGGGAGGGAATGGGGATTTTGCAGTATCCTTTCCCAAGGAGTGGGGAGGGAATGGGGATTTTGCAGTATCCTTCACCCTGGAGTGGGGAGGGAATGGAGATTTTGCAGTAGCCTTCCCCTGCCACACCCACCAAGCCACGCCTACCCAGCCACACCACGCCCACCAAGCCATGCCCACAGAACCAGTAGTAAAAAAAAATGGATTTTACCACTGCTTGGAACCCTGACAGGTTGAATGTATTCCCAGAGGGTTATTATCTCAAAACTGATGATAAAAATATACCTATAAGTGGGAACATTAGTTCTGTCATTATTTGAAAGAGAATAGCTCAAAGTAGATGGAGAAAAATATTGTGGAGTTTGTTCTACATTTACTATAGTTTTCTCCTAGTATAAATCAACTGGGATTTTTTAAAAAGTGCCATTTCTTTTCTTTGCAACTGCTGTGTGTCAATTTTTAAGCATAATTGCTCAGAAGGAAGCTCTACTGAAATCGATATTCACTTTCAAGTAGTTTGTTGGTTACAGATCGGTTCATTATGAACCAGATTTCTTCATGATGGGTTAGGATGAGATACTACAAGTGGGGGAAAAATGTCAAGTGTCTCAGTGTGGCAATCTGCAGGGGTGGGCTTCAAAAATTTTAGCAAGGGCTTCTCTGCCCAGTTGCTGGATGGGCTTGGCCATGGTGGGCATGGCCTAGTCAGCCTCCTGTACCATGGCGGGGGGGATTTTTTCCCTTCCTGGGCTCCGGAGGCTTTCCTTGAGCCTCTGGGAGGGCGAAAATGACCTCCCCAGGTTCCGGAAGCCCTCTGGAGGCCCAAAACTGGCCCATTTCCGGCCTTCATGAACTTCCGGTAGGCTCATTTTTCACCCTCCCCGAGCCTCCACACACACCCTGCACTTACGTACATCCAAAATGGGCCATGTGGGGACTCCTGGGAGGGGAGGGGTGGGGTGGGTGGGGCCAGCCAGAGTGGGGGATTTGGGGGTTCCCCGATCTGCACAGAATCTTAGCTACAGGTTCTCCTGAACCCCTGCAAACCCCCAGCAGTCCACCCCTGGCAATTTGTAATAACAAAAGCTCTCCAGCTTAGAAAGAAAATCTGGAAGAATACCTGTTTCCTTTGGGAAAGAAAATCTACTGAGGTTGTAGCCATCCTTTTTTAAGCTTCTGATTCTCTTAATATCTAGTTAGTGGTTCAGACACTGATAGCATTCGTTTCTATGGAGACATGACGAAGAACAACATTGATGTTGAGACTCAAGAAAGAGTGCAGAGAAGAGCAACAAAGGAGACTGGACGCTAAAACATAAGAAGAACAGTTGCAGGAACTGGGTATGTCTAGTGTAATGAAGAGAAGGCTTAGGGGAGAGCAGTCTTCCAATACCTAAGGGGCTGCCACAAAGAAGAACAGGTGTGTGTGTGTGTCAACCTATTCTCCAAAGCACCTGAAGATAGAACAAGGAACAATGGGTGGAAACTAATCATGTGTAATCAAGATAACGTTTAGTGTTAATACGACTTTATAAGGCCTTGGTAAGGCCACACTTGGAATACTGCATCCAGTTTTGGTCGCCACGATGTAAAAAAGATACTGAGATTCTAGAAAGAGTGCAGAGAAGAGCAACAAAGATGATTAGGGGGCTGGAGGCGAAAACATGCAAGGAACAGTTGCTGGAACTGGGTACGTCTAGCTCAATGAAAAGAAGGACTAGGGGAGACATGATAGCAGTGTTCTGATATCTCAGGGGCTGCCACAAAAAAGAGGGAGTCAAGCTATTCTCCAAAGCACCTGAGGGTAGGACAAGAAACAATAGGTGGAAACTAATCAAGGAGATAAGCAACCTAGAACTAAGGAGAAATTTCCTATCAGAACGATTAATCAGTGGAACAACTTCCCTGCAGAAGTTGTGAATGCTCCAACACTGGAAATTTTTAAGATGTTGGATAACCATTTGTCTGAAGTGGTGTAGGGTTTCCTGGAACCAGCAACAAGATGGAAAAAAATACTATACATCTCTTGAATATGAAAATATATTCTTGAGTGTCTCAACTTTCAAATATCTACATCTAAATGTACACATCTATCTTTATTCTAGGGGACGCGGTGGCTTAATGGCTAAGACACTGAGCTTGTCGGTCAGAAGGTCGGCAGTTCAGCGGTTCGAATCCCAAGTGCCGCGTAACATGATGAGCTCCCATTACTTGTCCCAGCTTCTGCCAACCTAGCAGTTTGAAAGCACGTAAAAAATGCAAGTAGAAAAATAGGGATCACTTTGGTGGGAAGGTAACAGTGTTGTGTGCGCCTTCAGCGTTGAGTCATGCTGACCACATGACCACGGAGATGTCTTTGGACAGCGTTTGCTCTTCGGCTTAGAAACCGAGATGAGCACTGCCCCTAGAACTGGGAACAACTAGCACGCATGTGTGGGGGAACCTTTATCTTTATTCTATCTATCTATCTATCTATCTATCTATCTATCTATCTATCTATCTATCCATCATCCATCTATCCATCCATCCATCCACCCATCCATCCATCCATATGTCCATCATCTATCTATCTATCTATCTATCTATCTATCTATCTATCTATCTATCTATCTATCTATCTCTATTTATATCTATCTATCTATCCAGAAAATCCATCTATCCATCCATCCATCCACCCACCCACCCACCATCCATCCATCCATCCATCCATCCATCCATCCATCCATCCATCATCCATCATCCATCATCTCTCTCTCTCTCTCTCTCTCTCTCTCTCTCTCTCTCTCTCTCTCTCCATCTCTATTTATATCTGTCTATCTCTATCTATCCCTATCTCTCTATTCCCCCTCTCTCTCCATCCATCCATCTATCCATCTATCCATCTATCCATCCATTGATCCATCTATCTATCTATCTATCTATCTATCTATCTATCTATCTATCTATCTATCTATCTATCTATCTATCTATCTTTATATCTGTCTGTCTAACTCTATCTATCCCTATCTTTCTATTCACCCCCTCTCTTGCCATCCATCATCTATCTATCTATCTATCTATCTATCTATCTATCTATCTATCTATCTATCTATCATCTCTTCTGCATGTACACAGATGCCACAAATTTATATCAACATTATGTATTCCTTGTTCTACTATTGACTTTCCACAGTGCAACAAATATGTTTTATTTTATATGGAAATCAAATGAAAGAAGAGAAATGCAATTTGCAATTAATTTCTATTGACATTTTGTTTTTCATTTCTTCCATTATCACATTTCAGTCCTTTGCTTCTTCTGTAGCTGGCAGCTGGAGGAAATTAACTATTGCTTTTTCTGAAATTTCTTTTACTTCTTTCTTTCTTTTTTCTTTTTCCTATAGCAACAATGTGCCTTTACTGAAATTCAAAACCTACTGAGATCAATGGGAACTACTCCAAGCCATGGTTGAAGGTAACCATGTTGATTCCGTGTTTGGAGGTAATGCTATTTTCTCCCCTTTGGTAATGAATGATACTATTTATTTATTGTTTGCCAATAAACTAAATGCTCACCTTCTTGTTTTCCTATGTAACCTAAGTACCTATCCAGAAAATATATTACAGTACTTAGGAAGAACCTTATTTACAATTAACAGATTAATAGATTAAAAGAGTTGGAAGGGACCTTATAGGTCATCTGGTCCAACATCCGCCCAAGCAGGAGATCCTATACCATTTCTGACAAATGACAATCCAATCTCTTCTTGAAATCCTTCAGTCATGAAGCTCCCACAACTTCCAAAGGCAACTTCTGTTCCATGGGTTGATTGTTCTCACAGTCAAAAAAATTCTCCTTATTTCCAGGTTGAATCTCTCCTTGATTAGTTTCCATCCATTATTCCTTGTCTGACCTTCAGGTGCTTTGGGAAATAGCTTGACCTCTTCCTCTCTGTGGCAGCCCCTCAACTATTGGAAGACTGCTATCGTGTCTCCCCTGGCCCTTCTCTTCAGCAGACTAGCCATGCCCAGTTCCTGTAACTGTTCATCATATGTTTTAGCCTCCAGTCCCTTAAACATCTTGGTTGCTCTTCTCTGCACTCTTTCTGGAGTCTCAAGATCTTTTTTATAGTTTGGTGACCAAAACTGGATGAAGTATTCTAGGTGTGGTCATACTAAGTTTTTATAGAGTGGTATTAATACCTCCCTTGATCTTGATTGTATCCCTCTGTTAATGCACCTTAGGATTTCATTGGCTTTTTTGGCTGCTGCTGCACACTGCTGGCTCATATTTAGCTGGTTGTCCACTAAGACTCCAAGATCAATAATCCTATGAGTTTGTCCCTAAGGAATAGCAATAACACTTAGACTTGTATACCGCCGCACAGTGCTTTACAGCCCTCTCTACGCGGTTTACAGAGTCAGCCTATTGCCTCCAGCAATCTGGGTCCTCATTTTACCCACCTCGGAAGGATGGAAGGCTGAGTCAATCTTGAGTCAGTCAGGATTGAACTCCTGATTGTGGGCAGTGGGTGAGCCTGCAATACTGCATTCTAACCATTGTTCCACCATGACTCATAATTGATTAATTGATCAGTTACAGTTATAGATTGATTTCCCTCAGTTACAAAATCATCGAATCCCAGTATTGCGAATTATATATATAAAAAGGAAAAATAAAGATAGCCTTTGTCTTTAAACTTTGGAAACTTTTTTCCCCCCAACCTCCAAATTAGAGTGAAAAATCTTATTGGATCACACAAACAAAGAGAATTCATTTCATGAAGCTTGAGGACTCAATTCCCAAAATAAATCATGTTTCCTGCTGCAGTTTTCTTCAGAATATGGTTTTTAAGAAACAAAACAAAACAAAATAAAATATATAATGTAAATGAAATATATTGCCATTTACTTCTCATTTGAATTTCTGGCTCCTAACACCCTATTTTTTTTAATTGGAATGAAAGACTGAGAGAGAAAAAAAACGAGTAAAGCAGAATTTTTTTAAAAAACTTTTTAAAAATAAAATGTTATTTACAGTATATCTTCAAATCTAGATCCATTCTTCCTCCCCGTTCCCTCCCTCCCTCCTTTTTTCCTTCCTTCCTTCCTTCCTTCCTTCCTTCCTTCCTTCCTTCCTTCCTTCCTTCCTTCCTTCCTTCCTTCCTTCCTTCCTCCCTCCCTCCCTCCCTCCCTCCCCTCCCCTCCCCTTCCCTTTTCCTTTCCTTTCCTTTCCTTTCTTTTCCTTTCCTTTCCTTTCCTTTCCTTTCCTTTCCTTTCCTTTCCTTTCCTTTCCTTTCCTTTCCTTTCCTTCTTTCCTTCCCATCTCTCTCTTTCGTTATATCATTTTTCATCTGTAATGAGATATCCATTCATAAAGCATTTTAAGCTAGTAAAGTCAGAGAAACACACAGAGAAAGACAAGAGATAGAGAATCAGATCTCACATCCAGAACTAGCACCCTAATTCAAATCAAGTTTCGGGGTAAAAAAAACCCCAAAACCCAGACTTTCAATCTGTCAAAGAGATACCGCAGTCTGCACAGAAAGTCGGTTAATTTCATTTCTTATTTGTCTTGTTAAAACCTTGACTCTTTGTTATGCCTCAGCATATTCCACCCAGGTGCAGATTGGTAAGAATTGTCCCTTCAAGGTTTCCACCGACAGCCCCGTTGTCAGTGCTGAGAATCCTATCATTATCTCTTAGTTGCAAATCTGCTCTTTCCTTTAATAACGTCTCTGATTCCATCCTGAAAGGTTTTCCTTATTACTTCTTGTGTCTCAGCTGACCTGTTGCCTTCCCTCTCGAGCTTATCTTCATTAACAACTTTTCCTCTCTGCTTTTTTTTTTTTCCCCTCTCAGATAATTGGACTGATTAAGCAGGACCTGTTGATTTTATTTTCAAATGAGGTTGCTTTCCCATGGATCATGGGTTAGAGAGCTGCCTTCGAGTCCGATTTTATGGATCTTCACCGCAGGATCTTTGTGCTTTAATGCTCTTTCTGGGCATTATACTTTGTTTAACTTAGTTGCTTGCCTGTTGCTCAATAGCTGCTATTAACTGTTCTAATGATGAGACCAAACACCTCCTCTGGTTGACTACTAAATAATGAGCTGATGTAGAGCACAGTTTGACATTGTGGGAGACAAATTGCTGTCTTTCCACTGCACCTTAGCATAATAGGTAGCAGTGCTATTTTTACCAGGTGTCAAAGAGAGATCTGGCCACAGTTAACCATTTTGAGCAAGAGGGAGACAGGATGATACGTGCTTCCTTTGCAGGGCTTCATTTGAAGATTGTTTACAACATAACACTGACAAAAAAAAAAAGAAGGCTATAGGTGTAATCCTAATTGTTTTTGTTTTGTTTGTTTGTTTTTTATTGGATTTATATACCGCCCTACTCCCGAAGGACTCAGGGCGGTGAACAGCCACAGAATAAAACACATAAATACAAAAATTTAAAATAGAGTAAAAACGAATTAAATAATTTGGCTGAGACAAATTTAAAATACCCAATAATTTAAAAACAAATTAAAATTTACATTTAAAAGGGGAAAAGATTTAGGCCAGGCCAGCTTGATGAAATAAGAAAGTCTTGAGCGCGCGATGGAAGGTGCGCAGATCTGGGATCCTCCGTATCTCTGGGGGGAGCTCGTTCCAGATCATAGGTGCCCCCACAGAGAAGGCTCTCCCCCTAGGGGCCGCCAGTCAACATTGTTTGGCTGATGGCACCCGGAGGAGCCCCTCTCTATGGGAGCGTACTGGCTATTGGTGGTAGCAGGCGGTCCCGTAGATAACCAGGTCCTAAGCCATGGAGCACTCTAAAGGTGATAACCAAAACCTTGAAGTGCACCCGGAAGACCACCAGGAGCCAGTGCAGCTCACGCAGGAGAGGTGTTACATGGGAATGCCACATCGCTCCCATAACCACCCACGCGGCCACTAATGAGGGTAGGATGGCTCGGCATTACCATGGAGATAGATGACACGACGGCACATTGGGGAAGGGACTTAGATCAGCAATTTAAGCCTCACTCACAACTTTGTTCATCCTTGTTTCCTTTTTTGTCTGCATTGATGCCTCCTAGATCATAAGATACACAAAAGTAAGATCATCCAAGGGCCAAGTCGATATGTTAGAATAGGGTAAAGCTGGAAGGTAGTCCTGATGGTAGGACTACCATCAGGGTACCTTCTTTCATATGTGGTGGTCATGCCCCGAAGCGATGAAATATTGGAAAAAGACCCAAAATTGGATACAAGAAGTAATTGAAGAAAAAATAGATCTGGCACCCGAAACCTTTCTCCTGGGAGTACTAAAAAGAAAATACGAGAGAAAAAAAAGAGGTATTTAATTATACACATCATCACAGCAGCTAGATTAGTATACGCACAGCATTGGAAAGGAAAGGGGATACCACTGGAGGAACATATAATTCAGAAAACCTTAGAATGTGCCAAGATGAGCAAACTAACGTATGAGATAAATGAGAAAGATGATTCGGAATACTGTAAAGTGTGGGAACTTTGGTATAATTGGATGGAAGATCGCATAAAGAAGGGATAAGAGATAATGTAAATATTAGAATAAATGGGTAAATTATGAGACACTATAATAAAATAATGTATCCAATTTGTATACAAATGAAGACTGTCTAACCGATTTCACTTGTATTGTACTATAATATAACTCAATAAAAATTTATTAAAAAAAAAAAAGGATAGAGCTGGAAGGGACCTTGGAAGTCTTCTAGTCCAGATGCCTGCTCAAGCAGGAGAATTGGTACTATTTCAGATAAGTGACTGTCTAGTCCAGGGGTATCAAACTCAAGGCCCGAGGGCTGAATTCGGCCCACGGGGTGTTTAGATCTGACCCGCAGGGCTGTCCTGGAAATAGCAAAGGACCAGCCTGCAGTGCCTCTGCCAGAGAAAAAAGGACCTCGGGAGGGCTGCATGCAGCCGTCCTGAGCTCCGTTTTTGCTCGCAGAGGATTGCAGGAGGCCGTCGCAGCCAAAAAAGAGCTCAGGAGCCCATTTTTGCTGACAGAGCACTTGGGCCACCCCCAACATGAGTGACATTGAACTGGCCATGCCCACCCTGGCCTCACTCACTCCAGCCTGCCCAAGGTCAAACGCAACCCTGATGTGGCCCTCAATGAAATCGAGTTTGACACCCCTGCTCTAGTCTGTTCTTAAAAACCTCCAGTGATGGAGCGCCCATGATTTCTGAAGGCAAGCTGTTCCATTGGTTAGCAGTATTGATAGCAGTAATGATAGCAGTGTTCCAGTATTTTAGGGACTGCCACAAAGTAGAGGGGGTCAACTTATTTTCCAAAGCACCAGAAGGCAAGACAAGAAACAATGGATGAAAGCTAATGAAGGAGAGAGGCAACCTGGAATTAAGGAGAAACTTCCTAATAAGTGAGAACAATTAACCAGTGGAACAGCTTTCCTTCAGAAAGCTTTCCACTTCATCACTGGAGGCTTTTAAGAAGAGACTAGACAGCCACTTCTCTGAAATAGTAGAGATCTCCTGCTTGATCAGGGGCTGGATTAGAAGACCTCCAAAGTCCCTTTCAGCTCTATTCTGATGCTGATTCTGAAATCAGTAGAATGAAGAACAGTCAGGGAACTAGGAGATATAAGAACTTCAAGAGCAGGGGTGAAATTCAGCAGGTTCTGACAGGTTCTGGAGAACCGGTAGCGGAAATTTTGAGTAGTTCGGAGAACCAGCAAATACCACCTCTGGCTGGCCCCAGAGTGGGGTGGGAATGGAGATTTTGCAATATCCTTCCCCCAGGAGTGGGGTGGGAATGGAGATTTTGCAGTATCCTTCCCCTGGAGTGGGGTTGGAATGGAGATTTTGCAGTATCCTTCCCCTGCCACACCCACTGAGCCAGGGATGGGTTCTAAATTTTTTTACTACCGGTTCTGTGGGTGTGGCTTATTTTGTGGGTGTGGCTTGGAGGTCATGTGACTAGGTGGGCGTGGCTAGCTGGTCAGAGTCATTTCTGGAAGGTCCTCGCACTTACGACCAGTCCTAGCACTTACGACCCGACTCATTTGTTTTCTTTTAACACTGATCAGCTGTAGGACGGCCCTTTGAAGCCCCGCGGCAAGAGTTTAAACAGTTTTTTTCCCTCTAGTCATCAGCTGGGACTCAGGAGGCAGCAATAGATTGGGGGTGGGACCAAATAAAAGGTAAGAATAACGTGGGGGGGGTTAGGGGGTGGGAGGGCGGGGGGGGAGAACTGGTTCGGTGACGTCATATCGTCACCGCTACCGGCTTGGCCGAACCGGACCGAACCGGGAGGAACCCACCACTGCACTGAGCCATGCCCACCGAGCCACACCACGCCCACCAAGCCACATCCACAGAACCAGTAGTAAAAAATATTTGGATTTCACCACTGTTCAAGAGGACAATTAGAAAATCAGGCCAACATCCCCAAAGTTAAGGAATGAAAATAATGTGAGAGGAATTGAAGCAAATAAATTAAGAAGAATTAGAACAACTATTGCTTCTAGTAATTGTCTCTTTCCTAACTAGAAGGTTTTATACTCATAGTCTCTCTAGGCTATTCTTCCATCACAGCTGTTTTTCAGATATGAGACATCATTTGCCTTTTTTATTCCATTCTGTTCTCTGCTGACAACAGTGCCTGTGACCTCAATATTCTTCATATGCTAGCATGCCTGGAAGACCCCCCCCCAAAAAAAATCTTTCTTTACCTCGGAGGAAGGCCACCAACGGTGGTTTTCACATCATGCTACTACTAGTTCGCCGTGTATGCACACATTCGCTTCATGCATGTGCAAGCCCGGTTTGCATGCGCTCCAGCCTTCCACACATGCCTCAAAAACATGCCTAAATAGGATGGCATAGAGCTGGGGTGGGTGGGCAGGACCACCCATAATTTCTTCTACCGGTTCAGGTGAACCAGTCCGAACCGGCTGAATACCACCTCTGAAGGCCACATGAGGCTGTTGCTCCTTTCCATACCATCAGTGATCTTCAGATTATGGAATGATATTGGTGAGCTTCTTCCCCTCTGCGGGAAAAAAATATCTCATTCATTTATGTTAGGAAGCAAATAGCAGAAAGAGAGAAAGAATTAGAGAGAGAGAGAGAGAGAGAGAGAGAGAGAGAGTTAGAGAGAGAGAGAGTTAGATAGAGAGTTAGAGAGTTAGAAAGAGAGAGAGTTAGAGAGTTAGAGAGTTAGAGAGAGAGATAAAGTTAGAGATAGAGAGAGATAAAGTTAGAGAGAGAGTTAGAGAGAGAGACAGAGATAGATAGATAGATATAAAGATAAAGAGAGAGATATAGAAAGATATATATATAGAGAGAGTTAGATAGAGAAATAGAGAGATAGAGATAGAGATAGAGATAGAGATAGAGATAGAGATAGAGATAGAGATAGAGATAGAGATAGAGAGAGAGAGAGAGAGAGAGAGAGAGAGAGAGAGAGAGAGAGAGAGAGAGAGAGAGAGATTTACTGGGTGCCCAGAGATAATTCTTCAGGATCAGCAGCATAATGCCTAAGAATGCCAGATTATTAGATTTACAGTCTTTTTTTAAAAAAGGTTAGAAAATCATGCCTGATTCAGTTTAAGGTCTATGGTTCAGTTTAGAAGTTAAGAGTAATGTGAAAACCAGTCTTGGCTCTTCCATTTTGAGTTGCTTCTTCTTCTTCTTCTTCTTCTTCTTCTTCTTCTTCTTCTTCTTCTTCTTCTTCTTCTTCTTCTTCTTCTTCTTCTTCTTCTTCTTCTTCTTCTTCTTCTTCTTCTTCTTCTTCTTCTTCTTCTTCTTCTTCTTCTTCTTCTTCTTCTCCTCCTCCTCCTCCTCCTCCTCCTCCTCCTCCTCCTCCTCCTCCTCCTCCTCCTCCTCCTCCCTCCTCCTCCTGTTTTCTTTAAAGCAAACCTGAAATTCAAACTGGGTGGGCATCTCACTTATATCGAAGCATGCATTTGCTTTGTCCTATGCTTGCTTATTCAGGCAACTTATATAGCCCCGGGGAAAGATGTATTTCAAGGGAAAAAACAGTAAGAAAAATTCAGCTTTTTTTTTTTCTTCAGATTGCTTTTTTCCAACATTCTTCCTCTTCTCTGCAGGATTCAGAGGTAGAATTCTAACTGTAGGTCTGAGAGCGTGTTTCAGCTGTAGCTTGGTAGTAGTGGTTGGGAGAGGGACAATTAAAGAGCACCCATTAAATGTGTATAGCAATACAATGACCTTCACATTGTTATTTTAGTAAACATTATATGATTAACGTGGTCAGAATTATTATATCCGTAATGAAGCTAGAGAAGTCAGAATGAGAAAACAGTGTTTTCCTATAAACTTGCCAGTGAAGGTGAAATATGCATGATGAATTCCACCTGCATGGATTATTACACACACACACAAACACACACACATATTCCTTCCTTCCTTCCTTCCTTCCTTCCTTCCTTCCTTCCTTCCTTCCTTCCTTCCCTTCCTTCCTTCCTTCCTTCCTTCCTTCCTTCCTTCCTTCCTTCCTTCCTTCCTTCCTTTTCTTCCTTCTCTCTCTCTCTCTTCTTTCTTTCTTTCTTTCTTTCTTTCTTTCTTTCTTTCTTTCTTTCTTTCTTTCTTTCTTTCTTTCTTTCTTGATAAAAAGCACTACCGAAAGGGAAGAAAATGAGTGTGAAATGGTAAGACTAAAAAGTGAATATATATACTCCTTCCTTCCTTCCTTCCTTCCTTCCTTCCTTCCTTCCTTCCTTCCTTCCTTTCTTTCTTTCTTTCTTTCTTTCTTTCTTTCTTTCTTTCTTTCTTTCTCTCTTTCTTTCTTTCTTTCTTTCTTTCTTTCTTTCTTTCTTTCTTTCTGGATAAACAGCACTACCCAAAGGGAAGAAAATGAGTATGAAATGGTAATACTAAAAAGTGAATATATATACTCCTTCCTCCCTCCCTTCCTTTTTTCTTTCTTTCTTTCTTCTTTCTTTCTTTCTTCCCTTCTTCTTCCTTCCTTCCTTCCTTGATAAACAGCACTACACAAAAGAAAGAAAATGAGTATAAATGGTAAGCCAAAAAAGTTAATATTACTTGTTTTCATTTCTGTCTCTTCTTGACTATTATGTTATTTTGTTTTGAAAGCCAATGAATTTCTTTTTCCCTTTTTAAAAATTCAGGGAATCTTTTCTCCATTTCAATTTCCATCATGTTTCTTATCCCTTCCTAAAACTCCTTGTATTCTTTCACATCACTTAAATGTACTGAGCTGTTTCTTTACAATGCTGTTATAGATCTTGAATGTATTTCTTTTTCAGGTCAAAACTGGCTGGCACAATTTTCATTAGCCCTCTTACTTTTAGAACTCGAGCCTATTTATCTGGCATCAACAGTCTCTAATATATTCCACAATCTGTACCTAGAGATGTCTTTGCTAATTGGATGGCATTTCTTTATCCTCTCTTTCCTGTTAGGTAGCCAGTTTGATTCAATGGTGTCCATCTGGTAGTGTTCCTGTGTAGTATTTGCATTTAGATTACTTGAAGAAAGTGTTGCCAGTGAAGAAAGAATTATTTTCACAAAATGTATTAAAGCATCTCCTGTATTGCTGTATTTGCTTATTCCACATCATCCTGTAATTTTAGCTTCTTTCTTTTGTCCAATTTTTGTGGTGGAACCTCCAGCTAGACTGGAGGGAGGCCTCAAGAGGGGGCTTAGCTTAGAGTCCTTGCATTGCAGAAAGTGGCACAGGCCTGACCTCCCTCGGAAAAATGGGACCTTGATGTTCTGTGAGCTTGGTTGTTTTCTTGCAGATAATTAACAATCTTAATTGGTTTCTCCACATGTCATCTTTAGTGAAGCATGAAAACCAGCATCTGCATTCCCTGCATCAGATGAGGAGAGCACATCTTTCTCCTTCTGTCCTGGCCACTTTTTACAGAGGCACGATTGAGAGCCTTTTAACAAACTGCATCCCTGTTTGGTTAGGTGATAGTAGAACCTCAGATAGAAAGTCCATACAGAGAGTGGTAAGGACAGCCGAGAAGATTATAGGAAACTTGCTTCCTGTTATTCAGGATACTGTTTATAAGCTCTATGTGCTTAGAGCGCGAAGCATTGTTAGAGACCCCACACACCCACTTCATGGTCTGTTTCTGTTGTTCCCCTCTGGGAGGAGGTTTTGAAGTATTTCTAGCAGGACTACCAGGTTCTATAACAGCTTTGTTCCCTATGCCATCCATCTGGTAAACTCACAATATTCGTTTCTCTCACCATGTACATGTATACATATGAACTGGACTGTGTTGTTTCTCCATGTCACATAATATATGTGGGTATGTGCATAATTTTGTATTTATTTATTTATTTATATTTCACGAGAAGAGTCCTCTAACCCTCTGCTCGCAACATAATATCTTAGGCCACCAGGCTTGAAATTTTGGGCTTAGACAACTTAGAACTACACCGTCTTCGGTCTGACCTAAGCGTAGTACATAAAATTATCTGCTACAACATCCTACCTGTCAATGATTACTTCAGCTTCAACCACAACAATACACGAGCACACAACAGATACAAACTCAAGGTAAACTGCTCCAAACTCGATTGCAGAAAATACAACTTCAGCAACAGAGTGGTCAATGCCTGGGATGCACTACCTGACTCTGTGGTTTCATCCCCCAAACTCCAAAACTTTAACCTAAAACTGTCTACTGTTGACCTCATCCCATTTCTAAGAGGTCCATAAAGGGGGTGTCCATAAGTGCACCAGCGTGCCTTCCATCCCTATCCTACTGTCCCCATTTATTCGTATCCATTTCCTGTATTCATAATCATGTTTATACTTTTATCTGTTATCTTATACATGCTTGACAAATAAATAATAATAATAATAATAATAATAATAATAATAATAATAAATAGTAATAATAATGGGGATTTTAGAAGCCTCTGACTTAATGCATAATAAAGTCAAGGAATCAACTTCAGCCAAGTACATTCGGTGAATTCATAAGATATTAATGTCCAAATTGAGTGGAGGAAACATCATAAAAGCCATAAATACCTGGTCTATACCTGTGATTAGATACTCTGCAGGAATAATTGACTGGACCCAGATGGAGTTAGACAATTTGGACAGAAAAACAAGGAAGCTTATGACAATGACTCATGCCTTGCACCCTAAAAGTGATGTTGACCGATTATATTTACCAAGAGCAGAGGGTGGTCGAGGACTCCTACAAGTAAAGCAGACTGTGGAAGAAGAAAAACGCAGCTTGAATGATTACATCCAGAAAAGTGAAGAACCAATGATTAAGGAAGTAAATAAAGGAGGCTTTTTAAAGACAACTAAAACAAAAGCAAAATATAAGAAAGAAGTAATTGAGCAGCGAGCTGAAAATTGGAAAAGCAAAACTCTGCATGACCAATACTTGAAAAGTATTGAAGGCAAAGCTGACCAGAAACTAACTTGGAACTGGTTAAGATCAGGAGTACTGAAAAAAGAAACAGAAAGCTTTATTTTGGCAGCTCAAGAACAAGCCCTAGCCACAAAGTGTATGAAGGCAAAAATTCAACATGTTACCACCAACAGCAAATGCCGCCTCTGCAATGAAAAAGAAGAGACAGTTGACCACCTGATCAGTGGGTGCAGCAAAATTTCACAAACTGACTACCTACAATGCCATGACCGCGTTGCTAAAATCATTCACTGGAAATTGTGCCAGAAGTTTGGATTTGAGTACAGCAAAAACCACTGGGAACATCAGGTTGAGAAAGTTTTAGAGAATGAGAAACTCAAGATCTTGTGGGACTTTAGGATTCAGACTGACAGGCACTTGGTCCACAACACACCTGACATAACAATAGTTGAAAAGAAAAAAGTATGGTTCATTGACATTGCAATACCTGGTGATGCACGGATTGAAGATAAGCAGCAAGAAAAAATCACAAAGTACCGGGACTTGCAAATTGACGTTGAGCGACTGTGGAAAAAGAAATCGTGTGCTGTCCCGATTGTAATTGGAGCCCTCGGAGCAATACCCAAAGGGCTACCCCGCTATTTAGAAATTCTAAATTTGCCGGACTTGAACATTTTGACTCTACAAAAAACCACCTTACTCAGAACAGCTTACATCCTCCGACAATACCTTAACAGTTCCTAGGTCCTTGGTTAGGACTCGAGCTGCTGAGCTATTAACCAGCCTCAAAGGCTGTGAATCTCACTAAAGATTAATAATAATAATAAAAAAAATTGTCATACTTATGTAGTGTATATTAGATGTGGAGACCTTTTGAGAGCTGTGTACAATGAAATTTCATTTTCATGTATGCCAATTAGGGTACATTCAAAGTGACAATAAAGTTATTCTGAGTTCTAAGTCTTACAATAATATCTTTGAATTTGGCTTAATAGAGTTCAACTCATCAAGCAGTATTGAATATACACCTGCAGCGACTTTTCATATAAAGTTCGTTTCAAGGTGCTGGTGCTCACCTATAAAGCCCTACATGGCTTAGGCCCGGGGTACCTGCAGGATCATCTCCTGCCATCCTCCCATCGTCTGGTGCGCTCACACAGAGCGGGCCTCCTCAGGGTGCCGTCAGCCAGACAATGTCGGCTGGCGGCCCCCAGGGGGAAAGCGTTCTCTGAGGGAGCGCCGACCCTCTGGAATGGGCTGCCCACTGGCCTCAGGACAGCCCCTGACCTCCTCTCCTTCCGCCGCAAATTGAAGACATGGTTTTTTCACCAAATGGACTGATTAAATTAAAATTTTTAATTAATTTTAACTATTTTTAAATTGACTTTGATGTTTATGTAATTTTTGTTCCTTCTTGTAAGACGCCCTGAGAGAAGGGCAGAAGGGCAGCATATAAATTACATAAATAAATAAATAAATAAATAAATAAATAAATAAATAAATAAATAAATAAATAAATAAACAAATAAAAGGTTTTACCTGGTTTAATTTTAGTGCATGTATTCTTTTTTTTTCCTTTTTGCTTTGTTCTCAGTTGTTTTGAAGTAAATGACTATATATGGTTTCTGTCATAACCGGTAGTACACAAAAGTGTGATCTCCCCTAGAGCATATGTACTTGTTGTACGCACACACATCCCTTCACATTTTCATCTACTTTATCGGATCCTTAAAGAGGCAAGCATAAGTGATAATTACGAGCAACTTCATTTCATAAACACACTTGATTGTTTTTTTTTTCACTGCTAGAGATATAATGTGATAAAATGGCATTTCACATGCCAGGAATATTATTTATGTTCCTACTTAATGTGTTAGGTGCTGCAAAAGTTTAACTGGAGTCTCGATTCAAAGGTTCAAATGAGTCATTTTATTTTATTTTATTTTATTTTATTTTATTTTATTTTATTTTATTTTATTTTATTATTTTATTTTATTTTATTTTATATTTTATTTTATTTTATTTTATTTTATTTTATTTTATTTTATTTTATTGGATTTATATACCGCCTTACTCCCAAAGGACTCAGGGCGGTGAACAGCCAAAAAGATAAAACACACAAACTACAACATTTAAAAGACAATATAAAAACCCATTAGATAATTTGGTCCAAAACAGATTAAAACACCCCTAATATTTTAAAACAAATTTACAATTTACAATTTAAAAGGGAAGTTAGGCCAGGCCAGCCTGCTGAAATAAAAAGGACTTGAGGGCACAGCAGAAGGTACGTAAATCCGGGATCGTCCGTATCTCCGGGGGGAGCTCATTCCAGATAGCAGGTGCCCCCACAGAGAAGGCTCTCCCCCTGGGGGCCACCAGTCAACACTGTTTGGCCAACGGCACCCTGAGGAGCCCCACTCTATGTACTGGCCGGTGAGAGGCTACTGGTGGCAGAAGGCGGTCCCGTAAGTAACCAGGTCCTAAGCCATGGAGCGCTCTAAAGGTGGTAACCAAAACCTTGAAGCGCATTTTACATTTTGATGTTTCTGTACTCTGAGAAACTTGCAATCAGCATGTTTCAATGGTCAGGAAAATATACCCTCCAGCAAGGTTCCCACTGTGACAAAATTATTTGTATAGATCCTATTCTTGTTTTGGGCAAAATCAATAAATAGGGCTTGCTAGACCTATGAGGACCTTTCCCTTTAACTGAGATTTTTTTACTGCTGAACAACAGGATTGGAAGTTATCTCAGAGGCCCACTTAACTCACAATCGGTTGAGGCAGGATCCACGAAGACAAGTCACATTTTCAAGGCCAGGCACCTGCACAGAAGGCACATGCACAAGCAAAACATATGTGCAAAAAGTGTGTGCGCATGCGAACTGAGTGTGGAAACCCATCTCTGCATACAATGTTCTTGAGCTAAATAAATTGTCAACCATCCCATTGGCATATGCGGCAAAATAAACTCTTGGCATATTATTTTACCAAGAGTATAACTTTACTGATAATTTGACATAGGTGTTGTGACCCAGGCCCAAGTAAGTACTAGGAAAATCAGTCAGTGAAAAAACAAACAAACTTTATTAGAACAGCTAAGAATTACTTCATTCCCAGCATCGTTCAACTAAATTAAATTCCTCCCAACACAATTTCCTCAGTCCTATCGCAAACCTTGGTCCAATTAGGCAAACTGCCAAAGGCCTTTCTTGGCCAACGTTCAGAAGTCACAGATACAAAAATAAATACAAGACGTAGATGAAGAAGAAGATGAAGCTACCAATGTTGTTTTCCGGCAAAGCCCAAACACTGTTGCTGGTCTGTTTTAAGCCTTATGGGAGGGGCCAATAATCTCTTGGCCTTACTCCCGAGTTGTCCTCTTTGCTTGAGCTGCTCTTGCCTTCTGGCAGCTCTTCTCATGCGTGCATTAGGAACAGGCTCCTCCTGTTCCTCTGCCTCACTCCTCTCAATCTCTGGAGGCTCTGGAGTCCGCACCTCACTCCCCGATGGCCCTGGACCCATCTGGCCCCATCTGACACAGAGCCCTCATCTGGGCCTTCACCAGCCTCCAGGACTGGCCCATGTTCTTCCTCAGCCTCATCGCTGTCCGACTCCGCTGCCAGCTCCACAGGCTGCTGGCGGACCACAACAATAGGCATAGAAGAAGCAAAGCCAGTTCTGAAGTTTTCACATGTGAAGCAGCATACATAAAATCCCATTTTCTCCCCTGGTCCACTGTCATTGTCCACCAATCAACTACAGTCAATTTGTTTTGGGAAATAGTCTGAGCACCTTGGAACTTTCCTATCATTTGAATTCAAGCACTACGGTAGAACCTCGCCAGATGACTCTCTTGCATCCCACAATTCCCTCCCAAGCCCCTCCTTATTTTTCATGTCTGGTTGCGAGTGGGATGTGTAGCAAGTCAGCCATGACACAAACAACACACTAAAAAAAAAGGTATTTCCATTCTATCTGCAGCTGGTAGAACATTGAAACAGATTGAGTCGCTCATTATTGGAGCAGTGTTCCAACCTCACAATTAGATTCCTCTATCCAACGTGAAATTTACATTGTGACACAGAGCAACATGCCAAATAAACCTTAATTATGCCCTGGAATAGTATTTTGGTGAGTAACTCATATTCCTGATAATTCTCACTTCTGATGAGATCTTTTCTCGTACTATTGCAAAATGCATGCCAACTGTAGCTACAAGGAAGATGCTAATGGCATCAGAAATAGTAATTTAATCACAGGAATTTGCATAAGCTGCATGTCTTGTTCCTTTAAGCATATGCAACCAATAATGAGAGGTTAATTAGTAATGTAATTGTGCTTTATGGTGTTTCGTGTCTCAGGGCACAATCTCCAAACATCGACTCTCCCAATGAGGGTTTGAAGTTTGGTTCATCGTTCCAAAAAGTTGCATCCCTCCTTGTTTTCTCCTAAGCCAATGCAGAAACAAAGTTAGCCATGCTTCTCCATATAAAGCAGTTTCATTTATTCATTTGAAAGTACAAAAATTATCTGTACTTATCATAAATGAAATATGTTATTTTTAAACAAACTAAAAAAAATTGCAAATACATCTTGCAGCCTTTCAGCCATCCAATTTGAGTCTTAGGAGAGAGACACAGAGAGAGAGAGACAGAGAGAGAGAGAGAGAGAGAGACACACACACACACAGAGAGAGAGAGAGAGAGAGAGAGAGAGAGAGAGAGAGAGAGAGAGGATTCACTTAACAACTGCATTAATAATTTAACAACTGCAGTGATTCATTTAACAACTATCATCCTCGTCCTCTTTTAACAACCCCATAACCCCTTGCAGGGTGAGTCTGGGCAACTGAATGGAGCTGAGTGTTGGCTGGCCGGATGCCTTAACCACTAGGCAAAACTGTCTCTCAAATTGGACTTATATCAAACAGGGGCATTGACTCTTGGTGACCACATACAGTGCATTTAGAAGTCCCAAAGGTGTTTTGTCAGGAGGCAACTGGACTTTCTTGTTATTTCTTTGAAGATCAAATCATCCAAGAAGCTTCTTCAGCTCTGACTGGATGGTGGAAGCAGAAATCCTGTCAGAGCTGAAGAAGCTTCTTGGATGAGAAATGAAACGTCTTCAAAAGAAAAAAAAAAAGTCCAGTTGCCTCCTGAAAAAGCATCTTTGGGACAACCATGATCTGTGTTAGGATATGATTTGAGCCTAACAAGTTGTCCGGGCAATATATGTGTTCTGTGACTTTAATATGAATATGTATTGTGTGACTTTAAAGTTTTACTGCTGATTCATTGTAATGCTGAGTCATGCTGTAATTAGTTGTGAACGTATTTAAGGAAGGTACTGTAACGTATTCAGTTGATGATAAGCTAACATTGTGTGTGGAGTTGCTATCCATTGTGCTATCATCATTGGATGGATCTCTACCATCGTGGTTTGTGAACCAGAGTGAGTTTGTTACTCTAACCAACCAACTTACTGTTTGTGTGGTCAACCAGCTCTTGGAAGAGTCTTGTGCCAAACTTCTTCCATTTGAGAATTACAGAGGCCACAATTCAAATCTTTATTGTCAGTGCACAACATGTGCAATGAGATTGATTGAGCTCCCTCAGTGCATCCCCCCAAAAACAATCCAACTCACAGTGAAGACCTAAAATCCTTAACCCAATAAATCATATTAACAAAACATCCAGTCCTATTGCACCAGTGTGAACATGTTACACGTTGTGCCGGCCCTGCAGTCCATCATACTGTCAGCACTCCAACCTGCATTTACTCTAGTGCTGACATAAGAAGGATAAGCGAAGGCGTCTGGAAAGGGACGGCTGACTTTTCACCTACTTATTTTCCCTGGAGATAATGTTTCCGAGGAGATGAGATGGGAGGGGGAATTCCTTTGAGCTGGAGTAGATTAGGGGTAGAATGACTTGGAAGATGGCCAATGAGGGCAGGGGAGTGGGTAACAGAAAGGGAGGGTTTTGGGGCTGGAAGGCAGTGTTGGCTCCATTTGAAGTCAGGTTAGGATGTCGTGTTCAATAAATAGGAATTTTTTCTTCAAAGATTTTGTTTGAAATGCATTTTATTCGAGACGACCTCGAAAGCTGACACATACTATATAGTTATTTCTCATTCAGGAATCTGACAGTCCACGGATTAAAAACTGTTCTTCAGCCTGTTTGTATGGCTGGCTATACTTCTATATCTCCTTCCCGATGGTAGGAGGGTAAAAAAGTGATGAGGAAGAACTAATAGATAAGATCTTAGAATGCGCTGAAATGGACAGATTAACAAAAGAAATTAAGGAAAAAGAAGAGACAGAATATTATAAAATATGGAATAAATGGTATAATTGGCTTTTTTTTTTATTTGATTTATATGCCGCCCTTCTCCGGAGACTCAGGGCGGCTTACAATGCGTTAAGCAATAGCCTTCATTCTTTTGTATATTTATACAAAGTCATCTTATTGCCCCCACAATCTGGGTCCTCAATTTACCTACCTTAGAAAGGATGAAAGGCTGAGTCAACCTTGAGCCTTGGAGAGATTCGAACCTGCAGTAATTGCAGGCAGCTGTTCTTAATAACAGGGTGCTTTAGACCACTGTACTACCAAGGCTTAAGACTAACAATAAAGAATAATAACTATCAGGAGAGAAAAATAGAAGTACAAAATAGAGATGTATCAAATGTGTGGAGTGGAATAAAAATGTATATAATATGAAGGTAGAAATGTATAATAGTAAAGAGATAACTAAAATGTATAGTTCTCTATAGGGGAAAAAGGAAAAAAAAGAGGGGGGAAAAAGGAAAAGGAGGGGAAGAAGAGGGAGTAATAGATTAAGATAAAGGGGAAGAAGAATAAAGTAATAACTGGAAAGACCACTATGAAACAATGCTTAAATATGATAAGTTATATAATTGTATTGTATAAGACGCATCTCCCCCCCCCCAAAAAAAAGAGGCTAAAAATTTGGGTACATCTTATACTCTGAATATAGCTTTTTCAAAGCTTTTTTTCAGCCCTAACTAGGCGCTAGGTGAGTGAAGTGATCTCCCCCGCCCCGTGCTTTGTCTGCTTTTCTCATTGCTGCTTCCTCTCAACTGTGCCTTAGAAGCTGTTTTTTATCCTGAGCAGGGGATAAAAAACCAGCAAATTAATGTGCTGAAGCTGACCAGACTAAGGACGTTAGCTAGAGGAATACCTGGTAGGCAGATCCCCCCCCCATTTTCCTCTCCAAAAACTAATCTGTGTCTTATACTCCGGTGCATCTTACATGCTGAAAAATATGGTATGGGGGGAAAAAAATACAATACTGGATTCCTAACATGAATAGGACTGAACAAATTTTTAGTTTGGAAATTAAGTTTACAGGTGATTTTTTTAAAAAGGGGCACAATTTTATTTAAATTGGCAAAGAGCCTTGGTAGTACAGTGGTCTAAAGCACCCTGTTATTAAGACCAGCTGCCTGCAATTACTGCAGGTTTGAATCTCGCCAGGCTCAAGTTTGACTCAGCCTTCCACCCTTTCTAAGGTAGGTAAATTGAGGACCCAGTGTGGGGCAATAAGCTGACTTTGTATAAATATACAAAAGGATGAAGGCTATTGCTTAGCGCATTGTAAGCCGCCCTGAGTCTCCAGAGAAGGGCGGCATATAAATCAAATTTAAAATAATAATAAAAAAAAAATCGGATCTGAAACGATTTGAAACACCAGAACAAGTGATATGGACTCTGTTGAGAAAAATCTACTGTATTTGTGAGTCTGCCCAAATAAACTTCCTTTATTGATTTTAAATTCCTAAGGAGTGAGTTCTAATTTCCCCCCAAATTTTGTTAAAGCTCCCATGTTTCATCACATTAAAAATTCACTATTTTATGTTGAAATCGAAACCCTGAGTTTTTTCAATAATCCTTCACTCATTCTACTTGGCTAGATTGTGCGGAAACAAAAATTTATAAGTAATCTAAAAAATCACAGTGGATTACATACTGGGGTGAAATCCAGCAGATTTTGACAGGTTCTGGAGAACTAATAGCGGAAATTTTGAGTAGTTCGGAGAACCGCTAGCAGAAATTTTGAATAGTTTGGAGAACCAGAAAATACCACCTCTGGCTGGCCCCAGAGCAGGGTGGGAATGGAGATTTTGCAATATCCTTCCCCCAGGAGTGGGGAGGGAATGGGGATTTTGCAGTATCCTTCCCCTGCCACACCCACCAATCCACGCCCACAGAACCGGTAGTAAAAAAAATAGAATTTCACCACTGATCTAGAAGCTCAGAACTATAGTACTTAAAATATGCTGAGTATCACATTCAGTTGAAAAATGTACCCAACAGAAGGTCAAATTGACCTCAAGATACAAGCAGCAAAGAATTATTTTTGTAAGTGTAGCAGTGTTCTGTTATGTTGCAGTTGCCCTTTTTATGTCACTAAATATTTTAATTGGCAAAGGGAAAGAAAAAAAAACATTCTAGCACCTACTAGGGAGTCAATTTAATTTTCAGGCTCATTTTAAACAATTGCCCCAGTGGCTTATATTTTCTTAGATTTCTGCAAACTTTGCTTTACTCTTCCTGTTGTTGTTTTTTTAATGCTCTATAAGCACCACATTTAGTACTTCTCCATATGTTTAAGATATTTCTCAAGCACGTTGTCTTGAGTATCTGGAGTCTTGAGTATGTTGGTTGATTTCCTCCATGCAACAATACTCAGAGGGCTCGTTCTGTGAGTTATACTAGTCAAGAATACGCATATCACTGGAGGTCATGTAGTGTTTGGATCTGTAGTACTCCTATATCCAACAGCTGAGCAGGTAAATTAGAAAGGGCTTCTCTTGAACCCCACACATTGCTGTTCTGGGCAGTGGTGCTATTCAAATCCCGGCGCTACCAGTTCGTTATTGGTAGCGTGCGTCCATGCTCGATTCCCGAGCTCGCGACACTTCTGCGCATGTGCAGAGTATTTTTGGAGATGTCTGGGCAGGTGGGCGGAGCCTCCCGCCTCCACCACTACTGGTTCTCATGAACCAAGGCGAATCGGGAGCAACCTACCGCTGGTTCTGGAGGTACGAAAATGCAACCCAAGGTGTGTTCTCCAGCAACTTTTGGTGTCCTTCAAGCATGCCAATTGTTTTAGAAGTAGAGAAGTATCAAATAATATGAATTGGTTTCACTCCTCAGCTCTTATGTCCTAACACAGAGGTGTCAAACTTGTGTCCTGTGGGCCAGATGCGTAACATGCTGGCCTCACCCCCACACGGTTTAGCAAAGGGGTGGGGAGAAAGTCCCAATAAGTCATGTGACGCTGCAGCGATGCCGCGAGTTTGACACCCCTGACCTAACACATCCTATTCAAGCAATGGCAATATCACTTAGATTTATATACCACTTTATTGTACTTAACAGCACTCTCTAAGCGATTTACAAACATCAGCATATTGCCCCCAATAATCTGGGTCCTCATTTTACCAACCTCAGAACGAGGGAAGGCTGAGTCGATCTTGAACCAGACAGGATCGAACTCCTGGCAGTGGGCAGAGTTATCCTGAAATATTGCATTCTAACCACTGCACCAGGTGCTCAAGCAAACCTACTCATTACTTATAAAACAGAATTAGTGGCTGCAGCTTGTTTTTACTATTTAAGTATGACTTGATGGGGATTGTGAGAGAATAACAAAAGAAATTTTTATTGATTAGCTTGTAAATATTTATCTCACCGTCTGCTGGAATTTGAGATTTGCCGGGTGAGAGAGAGGCTAGTAGAGAGTCCTCCCATACATTTCTATGGAATAGATTTCCTTGATCCTGTAGACCTTAACCATTGAAATATGTAACTCTGGTTCAATTGTGCTCTCATCTTGAATGGAAAAGTAATGTTTAATACGTTATGTCTTGACATGTCTTGTTTTTATACATGCAATTGTTTTTTGTGTTGTTTTTAAAGATGTTTAATAAAAAATATTTTAAAAAAGAAAAAAAGAATTGCTTCCCACAGTGCCAGAGAAATCTCCATAGCCACCCGGTAGGAGTAAGATTTCAGACCATCCCAATTCTGCAAGATGTTTTAGAAGTGCTCCCCTCCCATCAAAACCAAAGTTGAGGTACCCGCTCTGTGACCAAACTACCTCGTGCAAGAATTGGAGGAGAAAGCGAGGTTGGAGAAAACATTTCAAATGCTAGATGAAGCCAATTTTATCCAGCAATTACCCCCTTCAGGGCATCACTGGGACAATTTCTAATAGCTAGGTCGAAAAAATTATAAATACTGATCAAGTTCTTAATCATGATCTCACTAATCAGTTCAAGGGCCACTTTTCTAATTAATGCTTCAAAAGACGCTGCTAATTGTGTCCTTTTGAAATACCTCAATTAAATATACATCTATAATGCCAGGCACATTTGACTTATACCTTGTTTCAGCGGTGCGTCACTTTTTAAAGTAGTGTTGCTGATTTATAAGCAATGTGGCTTGATTTTCTGTCATTTCTGTGATTTATAAATCGGGACTTCATATACTCTGGGTATTAAGGTCTGTTTTATGAATCCCAGCTTATTTGTTGAAGAAGACTGATTTAGTAGACAGATTTATTAATCATTGCTTGGAAATTCAAGCTGAAGTCTTGGTTTAAAGTCTAACATTTACAAATGAGATGCTTAAATCAAATTCCAATTTATATATAATGGGTTCAGTTACAAGAGATGTGCAGAAGCTGCTACCTGCTTCTACCTGAGGATACAAAAAATATGCCGTGTTCATCACGAGTAACTTCGTTATTACTAATCTAGCAGAAAATGAAGCTACTTTTAATCAAAATATCACCTGCGGGTAGAATCACCACATCCTGGGGATCAGTAGTTTCTTTCACTTCCAAAAACTACAGCCTTCAGTCCACATACTCTAAAGTTCATATTCTACTATAAATTAATTTAGGCCGTTGATTAAGGAATTATCCCTAGGCCTGGCCAAATTTTTTTAAAAAAACTGATCTATAATAAATTATGCAGCTAGATCAATTGATAGGTATGGGCACTGTAGTTGTAGAAACTCTTAGATGATCAGATTGCCCTTTTCTTTCTGGTCTTTAAGTTCAAACAGAGAGAGATGGCAGAGAGAAGGGATTGATCACCTTTGATGGATGAATCATACTGGCAAAATCATATAGGATCATCATCATCATCATCTTTTAATGATCCCATAATCCCTTGCATGGTAGAGTCTGGGCAACTGAATGGAGCTGAGTGATTACTGGCCTGATGCCCTTCCTGTCACCAATGCGGAGTTATATTCAGCAGACATTTTGGCCTCTACAATGTTAATTATTTTTCCTTCCAAAGGTAAGCTAATTCTTTTCTACTTTAAAAAAAGAAAACTAAGGTAAAGGTAAATGTTCTCCTCACACATATGTGCTAGTCATTCCCGACTCTAGGGGGTGGTGCTAATTTGAAACAAAGCCGAAGAGCCAGCGCTGTCCGAAGACATCTCCGCGGTCATGTGGCCAGGATGACTAAACACCAAAGGCACACAGAATGCTGTTACCTTCCCACCAAAGGTGGTCTCTATTTTTCTTGCATTTTTATGTGCTTTCGAACTGCTAGGTTGGCAGAAGTTGGGATAAGTAATGGGAGCTCACCCCATTATGCAGCATTCGGGATTCGAACGGCTGAACTGCCAACTTTTCAATCAACAAGCTCAGCATCTTAGCCACTGAGTCATTGCATCCCTGTAGTTTAAAAAAAACTACTTTTGCGTAATTTATGAATACTTGCGTAATTAGTGAATATTTGTATGCATAACACCTCACCATTTTTAATTAAATTTTACAAGCATTTTTTTCTCTTCCTAATACCTGCTTTCTATCTATAGTTTTAAACAGAGAACTGCACTGCGAGATTCAAAACTAAAAAAAAAAAAAGGATAATTGTGTACAAATTTACTTCAGGAAGTGTGAATTTCAATTAGTCATCCTGAAAGGCAAACAAAACACATTTTATTTCTGTGTTCTTGCTAGAAATATTTTTCTTTTCTCTTTCATACAAAGCAAGGATTTTAAAAGTCAAGTTTGCTGTGTGTTATCATAGCTCTGGACATTCCTTTATGCTTCATGACAACAGTCAAAGCAAGTACTTCATATGTCCTTGACAAAATATAGTGATAGCCTAGAGACAGTCTTTCCTTTTTCCATAAATGATGTCACACACAAAAAATAATAATTGTACATTGCCTTGGAGATAATATGAATGTGCTTTGAAAGTACGTGATAGTATCATTAGCGGCATGTTGAATGGCAAGAGTTAATAGAGAACCTGCAAAGGATCCTTGAGAAACAAATGAAAAGATATCCAATTCTGTATATCAACAGAAGTCGGGCAAAGACAGAACTAACGTGTTGTTCCTCACAAAGCAGCAGAATGACACACAACAGGCATTTTTGCAGTGCTGTTTGGAAGTTACTTTCAGTACGATGCCAAAGCCTTAATTTGGAAATCATTTGTAGACAAGATCCTTCTCCATTATCCAATAAGCAGAAACAGCAGCCTCAGCACAAGCTCTCCAAGAGCCATCCTGCATCCAAATCGCTCATCAACGGAGGGAGGTTCTTTGTCTCTTCGTCCAGGTTTTCCTTCCTTGCTCAGCTGAAGTCCCTTCACATCTGTTCAACAAGACACCTCCAGCGGGGACGAAGGTACTGATAGATGGCCCGCTCATGTTCCACATTCTGTTGTTCTTGGCAGTGACTTCCCGTTCACAGCATCCAAAGAGAATAGCAGCTGCAATCCAGTTTCCAGAACGATATTTTCTCTTGTACACAGAAAGAAATGGGATATTTTTTGGTATGACAGGTACTTGCATAAAAGGCCTTGAGTCCACTCCAGGAGGTGTCAGTTGGCACTGTGAATTATGTCTTAAGCAGCATGGGTGACATTGCGATGTTCGTTTGACTCTTGATGGGACAGAAGTTAAAGATAGAAACTGACACTCATGGGTTTCAATGCAGCTTCAATGAAACAAGGTCATTTGAAATTGGCAGATAAAGGTCAGTCTATTAGAAATTGACAATCCTGAATAATATCAATAATAATATCCTTCTCCTTCTCCTCCTTCTCCTTCTCCTTCTCCTTCTCCTTCTCCTTCTCCTTCTCCTTCTCCTTCTCCTTCTCCTTCTCCTTCTTCTTCTTCTTCTCCTCCTCCTCCTCCTCCTCCTCCTCCTCCACCTCCTCCTCCTCCTCCTCCTCCTCCTCTTAAAAGGTGAAATAAAAAAGCTAAGACTTCTATATTAGTCTACAATGGCGGGTTTTGTGCTGAATCCTTTCCATGGATGTGACAATGCCTGGAATACACTACTTGACCCCCAAAATTTTAACCTAAGACTGTCTACTGCTCACCTCACCCCGTTCCTAAGAGGTCTGTAAGGGGTATGCATAAGAGCACCAGCGTGCCTACCGTCCCTGTCCTAATGTTTCCTCTATTTTATGTATCCAATCTATGTTTATACTTATTATTTAATATGTTCTTGACAAATAAATAAATAAATAAAATAAAATAAATCACTGTTCAGTACAATATATTGCATCCCCTTAAGTTGGGTGTAGAAGCATTGTACTGGGGAATAAAAGATTTCAAGCTTGTTTCACTGGGTTGTACACCTGACTGCAACCAGCAAGTCTAGTACAACTGGTGAGTTGTGTGGGTTTCACATTTGGAGCTGTGGATCACAAATTATATAAATGAGGCACAGAAGAGAATGAACAATTAACTGCCTTGCTCATTGATCTGAATTATCAAGTACAAAACTTTTAATTTAGTCTCAGGTCAAATAAAAATGGTCTTGATTACTTTCTGGTAAAATTAATGATCTTAATGAAATACCGAGCTCCTACAGAACATGAGGAACGAGGAGGGGGGGCGAAGATAATTTAATTCACATTTTAATGTGAACATACCCAATTTGCTCATCTAATGGATTCATGAACTGAAAATATATATATATATATAGCAATATCTGCCTGTTTCCAAATTCTGCAATATCATTTGCCTTTCAAGACTGGGATGCATTAGGGAAGGCCGCTTGCAAAATTATTTACAAAACATTTGCAAAAGAACTAAAAAAAAAGATGTTAGGACAAGTCCATGCATATGCATGCTCCATTGGCATGCTACAGGGCAGGGGTGAAATCTACTTACCTTCCTTACTGGTTTGGAAGTGCACGCACTGTCACATGCATGTGCAAACCTTCTGAACATGCGCAAAACCTTCACATGTGCAGAGGGTAAAAAACACATTACTGCCTAGTTAAAGCCAGGAAGTATCTATTCCCGGGCGGTTGTCTGAACCACCTGCCACAATTGCTACTGGATTGCCCAATCCGGTCTGAACCGGGAACATTTCACACCTGCTACAGGGGGAAAAAAAGATGAACAAACATGCAGAGCATGTTTGGGTTCTGCTGAATTACAAACGCAAGCTGTGTGGAAGCAAAACTGACTGAACTTAATACTGAAAAAGGAGCAAAAGTATAAATGAGGCCTTCAGGCCTTTTCTGCAGACTCCTCTGTCCATAAATTACAACCTCGTTAAGATCAAGGTGCGCTTCAAGGTGTTGGTTACCACCTTTAAAGCGCTCCATGGCATAGGACCTTGTTATCTTCGAGACCGCCTGCTGCTACCGACAACCTCCCATCGACCCGTGCACTCCCACAGAGAGGGCCTTCTCAGGGTGCCATCAGCCAAATAATGTAGGCTGGTGACCCCCAGGGGGAGGTCCTTCTCTGTGGGGGCACCTGCCCTCTGGAATCAGCTGCCCCCTGAGATAAGGAAGATCCAAGACCTCGGTGCCTTCCGCCGTGCCCTTAAAACTTTCTTTTTTCATCAAGCCGGGCTGGCTTAACATATTTTTAAATTTTTAATTGGTTTGTCATTTTAAACTGGGGCCAAAATAATATATATTCTTTTAATTGTTCTTAATGTTTGTATTGTATGTTTTTATCTGGCTGTACACCGCCCTGAGTCCCTTGGGAGAAGGTGCGGTATATAAATTTGAAATAAAATAAACAAAGTAAAATAAAAATCAGTAAGAACTGTACGTAAAGCTTTTTCTTGGGTGTCGAAAGTCTTTCTCAATAACTCTTACAATGACTCAATGTGCAGAGAAGAGCAACAAAGAGGATTACAGGCCTGGAGGCTAAAACATACGGAAAACGGTTGCAGGAATTGGGTATGTCTAGTCTAGTGAAAAGAAGGACTAGGGGTGGCATGAGAGCAGTCTTCTAATATCTCAGGGGTTGCACCAAAGAAGAGGGAGTCAAGCTATTCTCCAAAGCACCTGAAGGCAGGACAAGAAGCAACAGATGGAAAATAATCAAAGAGAGAAGCAACCTAGAATTAAGGAGAAATTTCCTAATTGTGAGGACAATGCCTCATAGTGAGAACAGCTTGTCTTCAGAAGTGGTGGATGCTTAATCATTGGAGGTTTTTGAGAAGAGACTGGTCAGGCATGGTATAGGGTCTCCTGCTTGTGCAGGGTGTTGGACTAGAAGACCTTCAAGGTCCCTTCCAAATCTGTTATTCGGAGGAGGACGAGGAGGAGGAGGAGGAAAAGAAGAAGAAGAAGAAGAAGAAGAAGAAGAAGAAGAAGAAGAAGAAGAAGAAGAAGAAGAAGAAGAAGAAGAAGAAGAAGAAGGAGGAGGAGGAGGAGGAGGAGGAGGAGGAGGAGGAGGAGGAGGAGGAGGAGGAGGAGGAGGAGAAGAAGAAGAAGAAGAAGAAGAAGAAGAAGAAGAAGAAGAAGAAGAAGAAGAAGAAGAAGAAGAAGAAGAAGAAGAAGAAGAATCTAGCTGTGTTTATAGAAAGAGATGATGACCCCTCTTCCCTCAAAATACTAAAAGCAAGTACACAATAAAGGGAAATAGAGTCCAAGAGAAATATTAAAAATAATAATAGTAATAATTACAGAAGTACAAAGAGGGAAAAGACAAAAATGCAAAAAATGCAAAAAATACAAATGGATTAATTTTAAATATATATATATCTAGATATTAGACTTACTGTATATAATTACAGATGTATAATAAATAGATATTTATATCTGTAATATTAATACATATAAAATGTAATGGTTTTGTAGTTAATAGATTAAATATTAATGTTAATATTAAATATGTAAATATATAATCATTGGAATATTATTAAGGGAATAAATGTAACCTAGGAAAAGTATCCAGTAAAACTTTATAAACAGAGAAAGTTTAGAAATGCTGGAACAAGTAAGAGGTAGCATATGAAGCTATAAAAAAAGGTAAACCTGAACAAATCAAATCAAACTGAATATATATTTCATTATTCAAATAAGAATTAATAGAAGGAATGTGATTGTATGATAGGAGGAGGTTTGCATCTTTTATGAGAGCATACGACAAGAAAACATTTCTCCCATATTTTGCTTAGTTTAGTCTGAACAGCAAAATAAACAAATATATAAATAAATAAATAAAGCTTAAATCCACTGAAGTATATAGACAAACTTATACTAGCTATACTAGTTCAATGAAAAATTACATATTTCTTTATAAGTTACAAAAGGCTGTGGCAAATTAACAAAACTGGAAGCAGGCAATTGCCTGATTTGCCAGCTTTGAATTCACTTAACATTCCAAATCCATGTTCGTTTTTGTATCAAGACTATTCTGCATTGCGAAATTTGTCCATCTTCTTATGAAAACTATGTTTCCTTCCGGTTTCTTTATAGCAGAGGTGTCAAACTCGATTTCATTGAGGGCCACATCAGGGTTTTACCTTGGGGTGCCAGGGTGGGCGTGGCTGGGGTGGGCATGGCCAGCTCTACATCACTCATGTTGTGGGCACCTGTGGTAGCCCGAGTACTCGGCCAGCGAAAACGGGCTCCCAAGCTCCATTTTTGTCTGTGACGGTCTCCAGCAACCATCTGCCAGTGAAAACAGTGGCCCTCCGAAGCTCTGTTTTCACTGGCAGAGGGTTACAGGATGTTGTTGCAGCCAAAAATGGAGCTCAGGAGCCCATCTGTCAGCACTCCAAACTACATTCGTTCCAGTGCTGACATAAGGAAGAGAAGAGGGGGCAGCTGGCAAGAGAACGCTTGACTTTTCACCTACTTATTTTCCCTGAAGATAATATCCCCTAGGAGATGGGATGGGAGGGGGGACATTCCTGGGAGCTGAATTAGTAGATATGGAGAGAGTGATTTGGAAGATGGCCAATGAGACGCAGAGAATTGGGGAACGGAAAGGGAAGGTTTGGGGTCAGGAAGTCAGTGTTGGTTACGACGAAGTCGGGGGGACAGATTGTTGTGCTTAATAAATGAAAGATTTCATCAAAGACTATTTATTTGGAAATGCAATTTATTTGAGACGACACTGAAACCTGACACCATCTTTGCTAGCAAAGTCACCGTGGGCCAGTCCTTTGCTGTTTCCAAGGCAGCCCTGCGGGTCAGATCTAAGCACCCCGCAGGCTGCATCCAGCCCCACGCCTTGAGTTTGATACCCCTGTTTTACAGCTTTGGGAAATGCCAATTGTGTAACTTCAGATTAAAATGTGAATCTGATTAATTTCTGCTGCCCCTTTTCTAAATAAAACTAAAAGGTTATTGGTCCCCACAAAAACATTTCGTCAAAAACAAGGCAAAAGGAAGAATTAAACTTAGTAATATTGCATGTGTTCCATTCTCAAATGCTTCACAGAAAGAATAAGCTGTAGGTATTACATTACATTCCAAAGTAGTTTTCCTGCAATGGTTTTAACCGAACAAGGAAGCAGTCCAGAGTAATCAAATCCCATTCATAATAATTCTTAGAATGCAGGCTATTCTTAACATCACCCCATTCTGGGGATCAGCTGGAAGATCTTAACAAGAGCAGAGTTCCCGCAAGGCAATCTGCATTACAAATCTGGAATGACAGATTTTTCACGATTGTTCTGTTTTAAACCCAACCATCTCCATTTTCAATTCCTCCAGTTAAAAAGGAGAATGTATTTCAAGGTGTCCGTGGACACCAGGACTGGCCTTGAATATAACTTTCCCATATGGGATTCGATGACGGCACAGGATTATGGTAGCTTCATTATTAATTTTTACCACATTTCTCCAATTTCCAGCAGTCTCTAGATTAGATTAGATTAGATTAGATTAGATTAGATTAGATTAGATTAGATTAGATTAGATTAGATTAGATTAGATACAGAGGTGGTATTCAGCTGGTTCGGACCAGTTTGGGTGAACCAGTAGTGATGACCTGCAGGTGAGCCCACCACCGCCCACCCACCCTGGTGGTATGCCGTCCTATTTAGCCATGTTTTCTAAGTCATGCACATGCATGGAAGCTGCATGCACAAGCAAAGCGCATGTGCGGAAGGCCACACACATGCTTGGAAGGCATGCACGCTCACATTTTCGGTGCACAGCGAACTGGTGATAAAATTATGTGAAACCCACCTCTTGATGGATGGATAGATGGATGGATGGATGGATGGATGGATAGATAGATAGATAGATAGATAGATAGATAGATAGATAGATAGATAGATAGATAGATAGATAGATGAGGGAGAGAGAGGGGGAGAGAGGGAGAGAGGGAGGGGGAGAGAGGATTGTCATCTACACTCTTTGTAGACTTGTATGATCACAGAAGTTACTGAGTTATTGTATGTAGTAGACAAGATATACATTTCATAGGGATAGATAGGTAGATAGATGGATAGATAGATGATAGATAGATAGGTAGGTAGGTAGGTAGGTAGGTAGGTAGGTAGGTAGGTAGATAGATAGATAGATAGATAGATAGATAGATAGATAGATAGATAGATAGATAGATAGATAGATAGATGGGAGGAGAGGGAGGGAGGGAGGGAGGGAGGGAGGGAGGGAGGGAGGGAGGGAGTGGATTAATTGTCATCTACAGTCTTTGTAGCCCCATATGACCACAAAGGTTACTGAGTTGTTGTATGTGGTAGACAAGATATACATTTCATAGGGATAGATAGGTAGATAGATGGATAGATAGATAGATAGATAGATAGATAGATAGATAGATAGATAGATAGATAGATAGATAGATAGATAGATAGATGGGTGGGTGGGTGGGTGGGTGGGAGGAGAGGGAGGGAGGAAGGGAGGGAGGAGATTAATTGTCATCTATAGTCTTTGTAGCCCCATATGACCACAAAGGTTACTGAGTTATTGTATGTGGTAGACAAGACACACATTTCATAGGCCTTTCATGATGTCTATGAAAAACAAGAGCTCTGCTGAGCACCAGACTTTTTCCTCCCTGAAAACTCCAAGGAATTGCACCCATTTCAATGTTTCATTTATGCTTATCTTTTTCAGTCCCTTCTAACCCAGCCGCCTTGCCAGAGCAGGACTTTACGCCTGGGGAGCTGTTGCTGAGCTTAATTATAATGAACGCGTGCCAAGCTTCCTCCCAAATCCCTCCTAACTGATTGAAAAAAAAAAAAATTCTAGAATCCCAATTCGTTCTTATGCTGTTTCATCCCTGGAAAACAGTCACTCCCTTTAATATTTACACTAAATATCTCACCTCTTGCTCCCCTGCATTTCTGTTAAGGTTACAGCTGAGCATTTAAAATTACATTTGCCCAGTGTTGGAAAAGATATGCAGGAGTAGCTGTGCACTGTTCGGAACTGATTAAACCAAATCTTTTTCAGCTGGAAGCTGAAACACTTTATCAGGCACCGACAGTACCTACAAAACAAATTCAATGGACTCACCTGTGCCCCTAATAGTAATAAAGTGGAAAGCAGACACTGGAGCTGCAGCCCGAATAATGATAATGGAGGCAGACCTGCAGTTCTCTTTGAAGTACAGCTGATCCTTGCCTGAATGAATTTGCAAATAAACACAGATCAAGTTCTAGCTGTGGGGTCCCTCCCTTTCGCTCTACGGTGCTTATTAAGAAGATAAAATTTGTCATCTGCTGTCTCACTCGATCAGTGGAGACCACAGTTAGAAATGAGGGTTTTTTTTTAAAAAGAGGTTTTGTTGCGCAGATCTATCTCCAAGTGCTCTCTAAACTCCTCTCTGTTCATCATTACAATTGCAGAAAAAATAATTACTACCAACCTGCCTTCCATCAAAACTTGGTAGTACAGTGGTCTAAAGCACCCTGTTATTAAGACCAGCTGCCTGCAATTACTGCAGGTTCGAATCTCGCCAGGCTCAAGGTTGACTCAGCCTTCCATCCTTTCTAAGGTAGGTAAATTGAGGACCGAGTTGTGGGGGCAATAAGCGGACTTTGTATAAATATACAAAAGGATGAAGGCTATTGCTTAGCGCATTGTAAGCCGCCCTGAGTCTCCGGAGAAGGGCGGCATATAAATCAATTTTTTTTAAAAAAAAGACACTATAGAACACTGCACACCAGAACAACTAGACACAAGAACAGTTTTTTCCCCAAACGCCATCACTCTGCTAAACAAATAATTCCCTCAACACTGTCAAACTATTTACTAAGTCTGCATTACTATTAATCTTCTCATCGTTCCTATCACCCATCTCCTCCCACTTATGACTGTATGACTGTAACCTTGTTGCTGGTTTATATTGACTGTTTCCCTATGACTATCATTAAGTGTTGTACCTTATGATTCTTGATGAATGTATCTTTTCTTTTATGTACACCGAGAGCGTATGCACCAGGACAAATTCCTTGTCTGTCCAATAAAGAATTCTATTCTATTCTATTCTATTCTATTCTATTCTATTCTATTCTATTCTATTCTATTCTATTCTATTCTATTCTATTCTATTCTATTCTATTCTATCCTATTCATTAAAGTGCACTGTTCAAAAGAAAAAGAAAGTTCCTGCTCTTGGGTGGAATTTATTCCTTAAAGTTAAAAATGTAGATGCTTTAAACAGCTATGACTTTTTCCAGGCCCGCACACAAGTGGGGAAAATATGGGTTACTTTAATGAATAGCATTGGAAGAAATATCCATCTGGTTCTGTTCCATAATACTCTACATTATGGATATAATATGATAATTGTTACTTGATTGGTCCATTTGTTCATGCTTCATTACAGATGTATTTGGGTTTATTTCCTAGGAAACCTAGTTATCAGAAGCATCCCTGATTAAAGGGAAAAAAAGATCAAATCTTTGAAATATATTCCTACACGCTTACTTCTTAATATAATCTATCAGTAATATTTTTTTCTAGCAAAGAGTTTGTCACTCAGCCTGAAATGTTGTTTCCTTAGTTTATTAAAGATTTATTGTTATTTTACCCCAGAGGAAAGTTTACATGGTATGCATTATGAAGTACTAAAGAGCGTGAAGAGGTGCTAGGAGAATCCTATTCATTAATTCCAGGTTTTTGCTGCTTCAAGAATGGATGTTATCTCTGAGCCTATTTATTCACTAAAATGGAATAAATTCATTTCGCGTTTTACTTCACGATTGTGGAAATCTGATACGTAGGATTCTGGATTCTAAATATTTTTTTCCCCATGGAATATACAACGCAGGGATGATATCTACTTACCTTCCCTACTGGTTCGGAAGTGCACTCTCCACACGCACGCGCTTGCTTCACTCGTGCACGCACATCACCTGCGCTCTTGGACCCTTTGCACACGCACAAAGACCTCTGCGCACGCACAGAGGATCAAAAACGGGTTACTTCCTGGTTAAAACCAGGAAGTAATGACGTCCAGGAGGGTGGGCGGAGCCTCGCACTGCCACTGCTACCGGTTCTCCGAACTGGTAGCCGCCGCTACCAGTTCAGTTGAACTGGTTCAAACCGGTAGCATTTCACCCCTGATACAACGGTTATAAAGACAAAAGCAGAATGACTTACTGTAAAAGAAGCTGTGATAGAGACCACAGTGTGACTTAAGCTAATAGGATAGAGGATACTCACAATACAGATAAAATCTAGGACCAATGCACTGATTAAGAAATCTGAATCAATTTCTGCCTAACAGCTACATCTTCCTAAATTGAGCATCAGGTACCACACTTCGGGGAAACGGCCAAGTTATCTGGGAAACCAAATAGGAGAAAATCATTGGAAGAGACAAAATAGCAGCTTATAAGCAGCTAGCAATGGAGCTACCACACTTTATCGTTAATATTGAAATATCCTATCCGCACGTGTATCGCTTATCAAACATATTTTTGGCTCAGCTGGATACCATTAGAATTGCGAGAACATTTTATGTATCCTGTTTAAATTACCTCTGGCTCAATAATAATTAAACACTTTTGAAAATCAGCACGAGCGTGGATTTAAAAATATGCATTTTTAATAAAGGGGAGCTGTAATGAGGAAGAGAGTCACTATTCCACCTAATTCTCAGGAGAAATTTGCTAACTGTGAGGACAATGAACTAGTAGAATGCCTTGCCTTCAAAAGCGAAGGTGCCCCATCACTGGAGCCTTTCAAGAAGAGATTGCATAGCCACCTGTCTGAAATGGTATTTTCTCGTAGTTAAATTTCATCAGGGGTGAAATTTAGCAGGTTCTGACAGGTTCTGGAGAACCGTTACTGGAAATTTTGAGTAGTTTGGAGAACCTGCAAATACCACCTCTAGCTGGCCCCAGAGTGGGGAGGGCATGGAGATTTTCCAGTATCCTTCCCCTAGAGTGGAGAGGGAATGGAGATTTTCCAGTATCCTTCCCCTGGAGTGGAGAGGGAATAGGGATTTTGCAATATCCTTTCCCTGGAGTAGGGTGGGAATGGAGATTTTGCAGTAACCTTCCCCTGGAGTGGGGAAGCAATGGGGATTTTGCAATATCCTTCCCCTACCATGCCCACCAAGCCATGCCCACCAAGCCATGCTATGCCCACCAAGCCAAGCCCACAGAACCACTAGTAAAAAAATTTGAATTTTACCACTGGTTAGAACAATTAATCGTTGGAAGGACTTGCCAGTGAGTGCTCCAACACTGGAGGTTTTAAAGAACAGATTGGACAATATTTGTCTGAAATATAAGGCCTCCTGCTCATGCAGGGAATTGGATTAGATGACCTCTAAGGTTCCTTCCAATTATGTCGTTCTATGTTCTATGTCCACTCCAATTCCACACTAGGCTAGGCTGCACCATGTCAGGGGTGCCACTGAAAATCTGAGGGCATGGATTAAAATCTGTATGGAACTAGGATGTCTTGGAAATTATGTCTATGGAGATTCTCAGTCCTCCAGGTCCTGGTTGTCCCAAAGGTGCTTTTTCAAGAGGCAACTGGACTTTCTGGTTTGTTTGTTTTTTCTTTGAAGACATTTTGCTTCTCATCCAAGAAACTTCTTCAAGTCAATCCTCAAAGGAAAAAAAAAATAGAAAGTCCAGTTGCCTCTTGAAAAAGCACCTTTGGGTCTTGCAAGTAATGTTGCATCTGTAAAATTGCCGGCAGCCTTTTTTTTTGTCAAAGTTGTCCACATGAAAGACCTACAAAGCATGCTAAATGCGATGCAAGTTGAGCATCCTCAACCTACATCTTCAGATGTAGACAATCGTTCCAGCCTTTGTCAAAGCCACCCAGGCTGAGAGTCCTCCAACCAGCATCGCTAAGCTTTCTCTGTAATACTTGCTAAAATAATTAATACGTATAGCATAATAAAAATTTAAAATGGATTTAAAAGAGTATTTATTTATTTATTTATTTATTAATCAAATTTCTATACCGCCCTACTCCCGAAGGACTCAGGGCGGTGAACAGCCAAGATAAAATACAGATAATACAAATATTAAAAGTCCCTTAAAATTATTAAATATTTTGGCCGAAACACAGATTAAAACACCCAATTTATAAGATCAAACGAATTAAAAATTTAAAAGAGGAGAGTTAGGCCAGGCCAGCCTGCTGAAATAAAAAAGTTTTGAGAGCACGACGAAACATGCGCAAGTCCGGGATCTTCCGTATCTCTGGGGGGAGCTCGTTTCAGATGGTAGGTGCCCCCACAGAAAAGGCTCTCCCCCTGGGGGCCACCAGCTGACACTGTTTGGCTGACGGCACCCTGAGAAGCCCCTCTCTATGGGAGCATACTGGTCGGTGGGAGGCTATTGGTAGCAGAAGGCGGTCTCGTAAATACCCCAGTCCGATGCCATGGAGCGCTCTAAAGGTGGTGACCAAAACCTTGAAGCGTACCCGGAAGACCACCGGGAGCCAGTGCAGCTCACGCAGGAAAGGGGTCACATGGGAGCGCCACGTCACTCCCATAACCACCCGCGCGGCCGCGTTCTGGACCAGCTGGAGCCTCCAGGTGCTCCTCAAGGGGAGCCCCATGTAGAGAGCATTGCAGTAGTCCAGGCGGGAAGTAACGAGAGCATGAGTGACCGTATTTAACAAGTCCCGATTTGCGTGGAAGATTGGAATCAATCCTGGGAAATTTTACTTTAGACCAGGGGTGTCAAACTCAATTTCATTGAGGGCTGCATCAGGGTTGTGTTTGATCTCGGAGGCCCGGGGTCAAACACAGTTCTGTATTCTGTGTTCTGCCCCAGCTACGGACCCCAAAGAACACAGCACACACAAAGTCTGTACAAACCTTAGTTTAATAAAATCAGGGTGTTTTTTTTTTTTCCAAACAAAGGCTGTTAATTAACTTTCTTAACAGCCTGCAAGAATCTAAAGAATAAATAATCTTAATCTTACTATGGTTGGTAGAAAGCCCAGAAGCAATTTGCAGAGAACTAAGATCAAGGCACGAAGGAGAGTGAACGGCTGTTCTTTGCAAATTGCTTCAGTCGGCGTTCCTCCTTAAATAGGCTAAGGCAGTGGCCAACTAGCCCCAAGCCTTACTCTCGAGGAGACCTCCTCCTGAGGAGCCACTCCTGCCTTTTGGCAGTTCTGTGCACCCGTGCATCGAGAAGAGGCTCCTCCTCTTCGTCCTCTTCACTTATGGGAGGTTCTGAAGGCCCTGGCTGAATTCCCGCCTCTGGCACCACATCTTCTCCAGCCTCCTCATTGTCCGACTCGAGTACCAGCTGCACAGGCTGCTGGCACAGCATCATACCAGCCTCCTCACTATCAGAATCAGCCACCAACCGCACAGGCCGTGTATGGGCCACAACAGGGTGGGTGTGGCCAGGGTGGGCAAGGCCAGTTTCATGTCACTCATGTCGGGGTGCCTGTGGCAGCCCAAGCACTCTGCCAGTGAAAACGGGCTCCCGAGCTCCATGTTCAGCTGCAACCCTCTGCCAGCGAAAATGGAGCTGAGGAGGGCTGCCTGCAGCCCTCGCGAGCTCTGTTTTTGCTGGCAGAGGTACTGTAAGCCCAGGAGTGGGTTCTAAATTTTTTACTACCGGTTCTGTGGGCGTGGCTTATTTTGTGGGCGTGGCTTGGAGGTCATGTGACTAGGTGGGCGTGGCTAGCTGGTCAGGGTCATTTCTGGAAGGTCCTCGCACTTACGACCAGTCCTCGCACTTACGACCCGACTCATTTGTTTGCTTTTAACACTGATCAGCTGTAGGGCGGCCCTTTGAAGCCCCGCGGCAAGAGTTTAAACAGTTTTTTTCCCTCTAGTCATCAGCTGGGACTCAGGAGGCAGCAATAGATTGGGGGTGGGACCAAATAAAAGGTAAGAATAACGTGGGTGGGGGGTGGGATGGCCGGAGGGAGAACCAGTTTGGTGACATCATATCGTCACCGCTACCGGCTCGGCCGAACCGGACCGAACCGGGAGGAACCCACCACTGTGTAAGCCACTCCTTTGCTGTTTCCAGGTCAGTCCCGTGGGCCAGATCCAGTAATGGTATTCAGGCAAACTGGTAGTTGCGACCTGCAGGTGGGCCTGTGCCCACCTACCCACCCTGCCATTATGCCATCCTATTTAGCCAGATTTTCTAAGCCACACGCATGCATGCAAACTTCGCATGTGAGCAAAGTGCATACGTGGAAGCCACAGAAGGTGCACATGCACATTTTCAGTGCGTGGCGAACCAGTGGTAAACTTATGTGAAACCTACCTCTGGCCAGATCTAAGCACCCAGCCCGTGGCCCTTGAGTTTGACACCCCTGCTTTAGATCAATTGCCAAATAATGTTCAATAAGTTTTTATCATAGCATTTCCGGTGTTAAACAACGAAATACAATTTATCTGCGTCACACACAGCCCTGCAATATTTATAACTGCAATACGTTATGGAATTTAAAGACAGAACAGAATACAGGATATCCCCATTTGATTTAAACAGTGGAGGCTGTCACAAACTGCATGAAAAATTCAATACACCTTAAACTATCCAGTAGCTTATTAAATGGAAAAAAACAAATAGCATTTTGGACTTATTAGATCCCATTGTGTTGCACAGAAAAGAAATGACAAAATAATTATGCTGGGGGGTGCAGTTAGATGAATGTATTATTTGTACTTGTTTGTGTGATGTTCTAAAATAATAATAAACTGGAAAGAAACCATCGCATATATTAATTTGACTTTGAGATGGGTTTTAATATTTTCAAATCTCTCTATATTTGTTTTTTTGAAAACTATGCACAATACTGCTCCATGGAAATTGATGACTGGACAAAAAAAAAATATTCTCTGTGCCCTTTTTTATTGCTGAGACACTAGTCCTTCAATACTAGAAAGATAAATTTATGTTATGTTTCTTCAGTGGATTGAAAGCCTGATGTTGCTCACAATTTATGAAAAAAAGTTGCTTACAGATGTAGGTTATATATGGGTGAATCAGCGGTGGGATTCCAATTTTTTTACTACCAGTTCTGTGGGCGTGTCTTGGTAGGCGTGGCCTGTCTTGGTGGGCCTGTCTTGATGGGCGTGGCAGGGGAAAGATACTGTAAAATCTCCATGTTGTGACCTAGGCTTACTGAGTCATTACAAGACATAATTAGTCCCAAATAAAACTATTTTATTGTAACAGCTGAGAATTATGTTCATTCCCAGCTGAGTCCCAATTAGTTACAAAACAAGTCCTTCGGAAGAAGTCCTTCGGGATAATCACCAACCTTTATCTTCTTTGACACCCTGCCAAAGGCCTTTCTTGGCAAAGCCCCACAAAGTTCAGAAACAAACAAGAGACGCCAACTGGAAACAGAGTTAGCAACATTGCTTTCTTGCAAAAAGGCCCAAGTGCCTTTGTTTCTCTTTGAAGCCTTATGGGAGGGGACAATCATCTCCTGGCCTTACTCCCAAGTCATCCCTTTTGCTTTAGTTGCTCTTGCCTTCTGGCAGCTCTGTGCATGCGTGCACTAGGAACAGGCTCCTCCTGTTCCTCTGCCTCTCTGCTGTCCGACTCTGGGGGCTCCGGAGTCCGTGCATCACTCCCAGATGGCCCTGGCCCCATCTCTGCCTCCAACGCAGACCCCTTATCCAGGCCTTCTCCAGACTCCAGGACTGGCCCATGTTCCTCTCCAGCCTCCTCACTGTCCGACTCCGCTGCGAGCTCCGCAGGCTGCTGGCAGACCACAACACTCTGTTCCCTCCTCACTCCAGGGGAAGGTAACTGCAAAATCCCCATTTCCTCCCGATCAGCTGGGACTCGGGAGGCAGAGAATAGATAGGGGTGGAGCCAGTCATAGGTGGTATTTACCGGTTCTCCAAACTACTCAAAATTTCTGCTACTGGTTCTCCAGAACTGGTCAGAAGCTTCTGAATACCACCTCTGGTGCGGAATACACAGACTAACTTTTATTAAAACAATATTCTCTCTCTCATTTTCACTCTCTCTCTCTATTTTTTCCTTTCCTTTTGCTCAATTAAATAAAGATAAAGGCAATTAAAACTAAACCAATAGCTTTCATGGCCTCCCTCATTAGTCCAGATGAATTTTACATGAAGTTTTGCTTGGCAGACAAAGACATCCAAACAACATCCAGAGAAGAGGCTGATGCACCAGATCCGCTTGCCAGATATGATATCCAAAGACAGATGAGAATGCAGGAAAAATATAGGACATTGTGACATAAATAACTTAGGCATCTTAGTTACTCTTCACCCAAGACAGCACAAATGCAGTATTTTAATTTATTTTAATTTAAATTTTAATGGGTAAGAATTGTAAAAACTCCTGCTGTATGTGCCAATTTCTAGACATGGTTAAGGAGGGTTTCTTTTTCCTTGAGGTTGTGGTCATTTTTTCAAAGTTGGCTGGTCTAGCAATGTTTCATCCAGGGGTGAAATTCAATTTTTTTTCCCTACCAGTTCTGTGGGCGTGGCTTGGTGGGGATAGCAGGAGAAGGATACTGCAAAATCTCCATTCCTACCCCACTCCAGGGGAAAGATACTGCAAAATCCCCATTCCCACCCCACTCTGGGGCCAGCCAGAGGTGATATTTGCCGGTTCTCCAAACTACTCAAAATTTCCGCTACCGGTTCTCCAGAAATTGTCAGAACCTGCTGAATTTCACCCCTGGTTTCATCCCTATTCTCACAACACAAACAACCCAGTCAATTGACTCATTTTCACTTCTGAACCTCACACAATGTTGGTTGAAATAAGTAGGTATTGTTATCACTCTTCTAACCGTGGTTCTCTCGCTTCTGATATTTTGGAGGTTGGTGCTACTAAAGACTGGTTGGATGGCTGATTTTCACCTATTTATTCCTATTGCTACTACTTTCTAAGATTGGGGGATACACACCAACAAGCACACACACACACACACACACACACACACACACACTGTACATGTGTATATACACATACATATTTTTTTTTCTTTTAATGACCCTGAATTCCCTTGCATCGAGATGGAGTTGGGGTAACTTAATGGAGCTGAGCCTTTACTGGCTGGATGCCTTTCCTGACGCCTATGTGAAGGTCACAGCAGATACTTTCTCTTTTTGTCCAGAGAGAGAAATATTTGTTGCTACTTAGGATTGAACTCTCATCCCCTGATTGTGAGGTGAATGCTCCACCTCTGGGCCACCACGCTGCTGTACATAAATCACATAGATACATATATTATAGATACATATAAAAATAATCAAGACAGGGATACTAGAGAAATCTAGGTTTTCAGTGAGTCTCTGTAAGACTTTTGTTTCCATTACAAACTTCGGAATTGACAATTAAGGAGTCCCAGCAGCCCAGGAGTGCCAGAAGATGGGTTGAGTTAGAATCATTCTAGACACACATGGAGCTCAGATGTTAATCGAAGTGACATTTATCATTGTTTACAAAGGACTACAATAAAAAACATTGTGAACTCACACTCAGTGACCTGTTTCCATTCCAAGCGAGTGCACACGTGAATATATAACTCTAACAAAAATATCTTTTCAAAGTTCATCAGATCTCTGTCTAAAAGTTACTTATGTATCCAATTGACTCCTTCTCAACCAGTTGTGTATCTGAGAAGGTGTTGGCATGCTAATTCCCTCCTTAGCTAGCTTTGCTTTTTGCTGTTTATGGAAACTCAACTTTCCTCTCCAGTGTCTCAACCATCTTTTTCACTCTAGAATTGTATTCAAGTCAGGGTTGTCCTTTTTACTTAGTTTTCTTTTCCGGCATTGATTTGATTTCTTTTTAGAGAAACTCTCCTTCTAACCGCATCTCTTTGAATCCTCTTAATTCTGTAGTAGACAGCTCCCCATCTTCTGCTGAATAGCCATCAATCCTTTTGAGCCTCTGCCATGGGGCCGCCATTCCCCTTCTTGGACCTTTGTCATCTGATCAATTATCTAACTATCTGTGTCTCCTGTAGACCTTTTTTTTTTCAATTTTTTTTCAATTTTTTATTTTATTTTATACTGTTTATACATATCAATGCATGAATGCTCTTCTCTTCTCTTCTCTTCTCTTCTCTTCTCTTCTCTTCTCTTCTCTTCTCTTCTCTTCTCTTCTCTTCTCTCCTCTCCTCTCCTCTCCTCTCCTCTCCCCTCCCCTCCCCTCCCCTCATCTCCTCTCCTCTCCTACCTTACCTTACCTTACCTTACCTTACCTTACCTTACCTTACCCTCCATCATAACTCATTGTGAGTTAATTAGTTTTGTTGAAGTGCTGCATTCTGAGGTAGAATTTGTTTAACCCACTGAAAGCCCTTGGAATTTAGTTGACTGAGTCAACACACTTGATATGTGTGTATCCACCAAACACTAATATCCACTTGCACAGTTAAACTTGTCTAGCCTTCGTATGTAACAGGATGAGTGACACCTCGCTCCATATTTCACTGTGGCTGCTGATCCTGGAGCAATTATTTCAGTTCCAGCAAATAGATAAGCGAACAGCTGAGATTTATTCACAGGTATGGAATTTAAAATTCAATGGGTAAATACCGAAGGCTCTACTTATTCTAAGCTTGAAAATAGACCACTGGCTAATTTGTATATATCATATGGTTAAGATCGTATGAAACTGCAGCATCCCACCTCCGTAATAAGAATAATTTTATGTATGCTTGATGAGTTTATAAAGCTGTGATTTTTTTTTTGATTTTTTTTTTTTTTAGAGATATGCAGTTTTAGCACTTTTCCCCAATCTATCCTGGATTAATTTGCAAAACACTTAGCAGTTCAGTTTCTCAGAATAAAAGGAACCTAAAACCTCCCAAGTTTGGTCTGAAGAGGCAATTTCACACAGTTGAGCAACCTATAAAAATACCAGTAAGCAGATATGTTTAAATTGCTAATAAAAGAAAAACAGTTTTCTTGCAGGAAGGGGACCTATAATTGGATAAACTGTTTTGCAGATGGAATTCTAGGCAGGGACTTCAGACGAGTCATCATTAATCATAATTTCACTGCTGCATTTATCAGAACAAGCAAAAGAAAGATTGCATGTGTGTGCCATTTACGGGATAATGAAATATTGTAAAATCCTCTTAATGTGCAAGAATTTATCCTGTATTTTCCAGCTTTGCTACATTTCTTATGTTTTATTTGAATTTCCTGTAATTTATTTTCCTTAAACACAAAGTACAATCTTCTTTGAGTAGAGTTTGACTCCTGGTGACTTCAGGTGGAAATCTCAGTTACAAAAAGTGATAATATTGGAGGCCTTTAACATCAACTGGAAGTGGGAACAAAACAGATGAAAATGACAACAAAATAGAAATGGCTTTCTGAGATCAGTCACAATCAACTAGATGCTGCTACAATTAATCTACAGGTGAAACGCGAAAAATTAGAATATCGTGCAAAAGTTCATTTATTTCAGTAATGCAACTTAGTTTTTCATAAACTAATATATGAGATAGACTCATTACATGCAAAGCGAGATAGTTCAAGCCTTGATTTGTCACAATTTTGATGATTATGGCTTACAGCTCATGAAAACCCCAAATTCACAATCTCAGAAAATTAGAATATTACATGAAATCAATAAAACAAGGATTGTACATAGAACAATATCGGACCTCTGAAAAGTATAAGCATGCATATGTACTCAGTACTTGGTTTGGGCCCCTTTTGCCTCAATTACTGCCTCAATGCGGCGTGGCATGGATGCTATCAGCCTGTGGCACTGCTGAGGTGTTATGGAAGAATAGGATGCTTCAATAGTGGCCTTCAGCTCTTCTGCATTGTTCGGTCTCATGTCTCTCATCTTTCTCTTGGCAATGCCCCATAGATTCTCTATGGGGTTCAGGTCAAGCGAGTTTGCTGGCCAATCAAGCACAGTAATCCCATGGTCATTGAACCAGGTTTTGGTACTTTTGGCAGTGTGGGCAGGTGCCAAGTTCTGCTGGAAAATGAAGTCAGCATCCCCATAAAGCTCATCTGTGGAAGGAAGCATGAAGTGCTCCAAAATCTCCTGGTAGACGGCTGCATTGCCAAGCACAGTGGACCAACACCAGCAGATGACATGGCTCCCCAAATCAACACAGACTGTGGAAAATTCACACTGGACTCCAAGCATCTTGCAGTGTGTGCCTCTCCATTCTTCCTCCAGACTCTGGGTCCTTGGTTTCCAAATGAGATGCAAAAGTTGCTCTCATCAGAAAAGAGGACTTTGGACCACTGAGCAACAGACCAGTTCTTTTTGTCTTTAGCCCAGATGCTTCTGACGTCGTTTGTTGTTCAGGAGCGGCTTGACAAGAGGAATACGACATTTGAAGTCCATGTCCAGCATCCGTCTATGTGTGGTGGCTCTTGATGAGAAAGAGAAAGCAGAAGAGAAAGAGAAAGAGAGAGAAAGAGAAAGAGATAGAAAGAGAAAGAAAAAGAAAAAGAGAAAGAGAAAGAAAAAGAGAAAGAGAAAGAAAAAGAAAAATAAAAATAAAAAGAAAGCACTATGGAGGTAAATGTGGATGGGAGACTAGATAAATAAATTATTTATAATTTGCTTCTTTTAAAAAACAAAAACAAAAACGCTAACAGTAGAATGTGTATGGAGATTCTCAGTCATTCAGGTCATGATTGTCCTAACGGTGTTTTTTTTTCAAGAGGCAGCTGGACTCTCTGGTTTTTCTTTGAAGACGTTTCACTTCTCATCCAAGAAGCTTCTTCAGCCCTGACAGATTCCCCACTATTCCATTCCCCATTCCATCCTGTCAGAGCTGAAGAAGCTTCTTGGATGAGAAGTGAAACATCTCCAAAGAAAAACCAGAAAGTCCAGCTGCCTCTTGAAAGAAGCATCCGTGGGATCTAACAGTAGAAGTTATTCTTTCCATTTTTACTCCACCAATTCAACATACATTACTCTTTCTTCCTTATATTCATAGGCAGTAACGGTAACAGAGTTGGAAGGGACCTTGGAGGTCATCTAGTCCAACCCCTTGCTCACACAGGAGACCTATACTAGGGATTTGAACCGCTGAACTGCCGACCTTTCTGAGTGACAAGCTCAGTGTCTTAGCCACTGACCCACCTAGTCAGGTAATAAGACTATTGGCTGTAGTGATTGAGTAGGACTAGGGGTGACATGATAACAGAGCTCTGATATTTGAGAGGCTGCCACAAAGAAGAAGGGGGTCAACTTATTTTCCAAAGCACCAAAAGGTAAAACAAGAATCAATGGACTGGAAGAGTAGTGATATACCAACACCAGATAAAGTAATCAATAAAATTATGGAATGTGCGGAAGTAGATAGCCTCACAAAGGAATTACAATATAGGGAAGAACATGACTTTTACTTAGTATGGGAAAAGTGGTATAGTTGGTTGAAAGATAGGAAAGAGATGAAGCAATAGGAAGTAAACAAAATGACCAAATATAGTATGATGGAAACAAAGAACAGACATAGGTCAACAGAGATCAATAGTAGATAGACAAAAGGGAAGGACCAAATAAGGAAGAGTCAAAATACAAAGAGAAATGAATATTACAGTTGCGACAAACTGGACATGTATTGAAATGGGTGTTTATATGTTTTTATGTTTTGTACATTTCATTGTTCTGTTTAGTTTGTACTTATAAATAAAAATTGGAAAAAAAAAAGAATCAATGGACCTGAACCAATCAGGAGAGCCTTGGTGGCGCAGCAGACTAAAGTGCTGTTAAATAGCACCAGCTGCCTGCAATTACTGCAAGTTCAAATCTCACCAAGGTTGGTGAGGCTCAAGGTTGACTCAGCCTTCCATCCTTTTGAGGTAGGTAAAATGAGGACCCGGATTCTGGGGGCAATAAGCTGATTTTGTATATATATATATATATATAAAGAACACTGCTTGGGGGAGGCCGAAATCCCTACTAAGCAGGTATATATACAAAAGTAAGAAGGCTATTGCTTAACACATTGTAAGCCGCCCTGAGTCTCCGGAGAAGGGCGGCATATAAATCGAACCAATAAATAAATAAATCAAGGAGAGGAGCAACCTAGAACTAAGGAGGAATTTCTTGCAGTGAGAACAATGTATCAGTGGAACAGCTTGCCTTCAACAGTTATGGATGCTCCATCACTGGAGGCTTTTAAGAAAAGACTGGACAACCATTAGTTTGGATCTTCTGCTTGAGCAGGAGGTTGGACTGAAAGACCTCCAAGGTCCCTTCCAACTCTGATGTTGTTCTGTGTTCAAACACAACAAAACAAAAGGCGCAGCAATATATACATTTTCCAACTGTCACACCCTTGCTTGCACCTATAAACCATGCACAACAATGTCTGTTTCTGCATATGCCATACCTCTGCTTGCACACAGGACAGGGATCCTTCCTGCAAATAGAAACACTGCTGCTTGCGTAGATAAATATACTAAATCTTCAGAGCCTGCAAGCAGACAGGTAAAGATATCCAAGGAGAAGAGGCAGGTTTCACACATCTCAAAGCGACTGCAACTTGTAATCTGTGTAGCATGCCATGATTAATGCCCCCGACTCTCATCCCTCAAAAATCTCACAAGCTGTAATTGAATCAACAGCAAAGGATGCAAATTTCCTTTTTCCGCCGAGCAGAAGGACTGGATCTCAACGTGCGGCTGACAGAACAGTAATCGGTTTTCAACACAGACACTCTCTAATTAAAAAGAAGAGAATCCTGGAGGGAAAGGAAGGGGGGGGGAAATGAGATGGAATATTTTCCATTTCAAACTCTGCTTATGCCGCTCCTTCCCTAATACATGCAGGAGATAGAGAGGCCCAGGAATTTAGTCTTATTGCAAATAGAACGAGAGCAATGCAGAAGAATGCAGTCATTAAATATCAATATAGGGAGGGACATTGCAGTGGTGGAAGAAATGTCCATCTGGGTTCAGTTCCAAGTGGGGAGAAAGACAGTGGAAACATGGAGGCTTCTTGAAAAGATGGTTTAATAGTAGGCAGGACCATGTGGTTTTGAGGTCCTGGGCAAAGAGGCACATGGGTGAGAGAGAGAGAGAGAGATTTATACCCTCTGTTGCAGTGGTGGGTTTCAAAAATTTTTACTACCGGTTCTGTGGATGTGGCTTGGTGGGCATGGCTTGGTGGACATGGCAGGGGAAGGATACTGTAAAATCTCCATTCCCTCCCCACTCCAGGGGAAGGTTACTGCAAAATCCACATTTCCTCTCAATCAGCTGGGACTTGGGAGACAGAGAATAGATGGGTGCAGGGACCAGTCAGAATTTTTTACTACCGGTTCTCCGAACTACTCAAAATTTCCGCTACCAGTTCTCCAGAACTGGTCAGAACCTGCTGAAACCCACCTCTGCTCTGTTGGGCTTTGAATGTTGAGCTTGTATTCTGATTGGTTGTCAGATTCCCATGGGGCCATGTAGGAGTAACTTTGTAGGTTGTCTTTTGAGTCCCAAGCTTGGTTGAGCCTTGCTGGGTGATGCAATCTCCCCAGGTGCCATGGGGTGAGTTCTGTTGCTAGATGAGTAGAGGGCTAATTCTATCTTTGTTGGATCTTGGGTGAGGGCATTTGCTTATGAATAGACCTAGCTAGCTCTTTATTTCTTAAGTGCTGACATCTGCTGTGGGCTATTGAGGAGGATGGGGCTATTAAGGGTGAGTTGCTTCCTGACTAAAAAAAAACATGTTTCTCTATTTCCCATCCAGAGAGATATGATATTCTGCCTTTTTAATATTTCCTAGAATATTTCATTCTTCTAGGAGAAGGGTGGGTGCTAACTTCCTACAGCAGATACAAAGAGATTGAAAAACCTCGATATTCAAGCGCGTGCCTTTGTATATAATACACTTATACACACTTACACTTCATTTTTCTCTTCAGAGTCTTTTTTTTTTTGCTTTGCGATAATAATGCCTTATGTCAACACACATAGAGACCCATTTTCCATCCTTCACAGCAAAAAAATAATAATAATTTTAATACACTAAAAAGAACCCAGAAGAAAAAATATTAAATGATAATAATTTAATTCTTTACCTACCTCTTAGAAAGAGAAATCCATTCTTTGCAGGATAGGTATTTAATCTCACTGAAATGGTGATTATACCCTCCTTAGATCTCAATTTTTGCTTTCACAATCCCCCCCCCTTCAAATGACTTAAATGTCTATACATTTTTACTTACTCTTTTTTTAAAAAAACAAAACTGATGTCCGCCCTGCAATTTTGATACAAATTTCCAGAAGAACCTATTGTTGGCTCTCTGCTGTGATAATGGGAACAGGTTTATTGTTATGCTCTCCGCTAGAATGGCTAGTGCGTAGAACTTCTAGAATGTTCTCTATTGATGTCGACTTCCATCGTGAATGAAGTGCTTCTAAAGCAAAAGTCCATTAAATATAAACTGTTTACTGTGCTTAACTCTTTGCAGATGACTAGAACTCAGGTGGCTGAAATGTTAGGATGCAGAAGGGTGAACTGGGAACATATATTATGTTGTTTGGCTGGGATATGTACGCAGAAGATCCAGAGAACAGAGTTGAATTCTTTCTACTGGCAAACAACACCTAAGATTGAATAAGAGATACTTCCTTGACTGCACTCCTTTTAACTGACGGTCAGAGATCATTTTTGAATAAAGGATGCATGAAGATAGCTCAAAAAACTGTATGTATGTTCTACTATCTTTGGTGGGAGATGTTTAGTGGGAGAAGGAAGGAAGGAAGGAAGGAAGGAAGGAAGGAAGGAAGGAAGGAAGGAAGGAAGGAAGGAAGGAATAATCCTATATCAAGCTCATTTGTCAGACAAAACCTTGAAATTGATGCCATCAAGAGATAATCTGGATTTGTGCAATACAGCCTCCTTGAATTGGCCAAATGAATTGACCTTTTATGAAAAAAAAGAATCCTCAAGAAAAACACAAACATAAACAATAATGAGAGATATTTTTCCAGTCTCCAAAAAACTGAAAGATTTCAAGCGGCCATGGGTGCTAACATAATCTCTGAATTTTTCTACATTTAGTATATATAAAGCTTTACAGCCACACACATTTAATAGGGCCATATTTTAGATGTTTAGTGGGAGAAGGAAGGAAGGATAGAAGGAAGGAAGGAAGGAGGGAGGGAGGGAGGGAAGGAAGGAAGGAAGGAAGGAAGGAAGGAAGGAAGGAAGGAAGGAAGGAAGGAAGGAAGGAAGGAAGGCAGGAAGGACAGGAAGGACAGGAAGGAAGGGGAGGTAAGGGAAGAGGAGGGGAGGGGGGAGAGGAGGGGAGAGGAGATCAGGTCATAACTTGTAGCTGATCTTGGAAAAAAAAATAAGGAATGTTGACCTACTTAACATTTCAATGGAAGATTCCTGGAGATCCCAAAATAGTCAGCTAGAGAGACAGAAATGGCAAGCCACTCCTGTACTGCTGCTGAGAAAATTATATGGCAGTATTCGTCAAATCACCAGGGAGCAAGCATTTGTTAAATGGTGCAATTGGGCTTTAATTGTTAGAATATCTGGAAAGAAGTTCCTGAAGAAGGAAAACTCTGTCCCGAGCACTTTCACATCCAGGAAAAGAAAAAGAAAAAGAAAAGAAAGTGAACATATTTTCTGGGGTTGGATACTGAGACCAGGAGATCTGTACCAAATAGACTGGACAATCATTTCATCAGGATGGTATAAAGTCTCTGGCCTTAATAGAATAGAATAGAATAGAATAGAATAGAATAGAATAGAATAGAATGGAATGGAATGGAATGGAACGGAACGGAACGGAACGGAACGGAACGGAGTGGAGTGGAGTAGAACAGAACAGAGCAGAGCAGAGCAGAGCAGAACAGAGCAGAACAGAACAGAACAGAATAGGATAATGGAATGAAGGACTAGAATAGAATAGAATAGAATAGAATAGAATAGAATAGAATAGAATAGAATAGAATAGAATAGAATAGAATAGAATAGAATGGAATGGAATGGAATGGAATGGAATGGAATGGAATGGAGTGGAATGGAGTGGAGTGGAGTGGAGTGGAGTGGAGTGGAGTGGAGTGGAGTGGAGTAGAGTAGAGTAGAGTAGAACAGAACAGAACAGAACAGAACAGAACAGAACAGGATAATGGAATGAAGGAATAGAATAGAATAGAATAGAATAGAATAGAATAGAATAGAATAGAATAGAATAGAATAGAATAGAATGGAATGGAATGGAATGGAATGGAATGGAATGGAATGGAGTGGAGTGGAGTGGAGTGGAGTGGAGTGGAGTGGAGTGGAGTGGAGTGGAGTGGAGTGGAGTAGAACAGAACAGAACAGAACAGAACAGAACAGAATACAATAGAATACAATAGAATTCTTTATTGGCCAAGTGTAATTGGACACACAAGGAATTTGTCTTTGGTGCATATGCTCTTAGTGTACAAAAAAAAAAAACAAAAAAAAAAAAACCAGATACACTCGTCAAGAATCACAAGGCACAACACCCTTAAGCAGAAGGGTTGGACTAGAAGACCTCTGAAATCCCTTCCAGTCCTATGACTCTATGTTCTAATACAGAAATAGAAATCACATTTCTTTCCAGATGTTTCATTTCTTTTCTAGCCTCAGTGCAGTGGTTCAGAAGTAGAGATTACCTTGCAGTACTTGGAGTCTAAATAATAAATATAAACATCTGCCAATCTTCTCCCACCCCCACCCTCCAAAAAAAATATGAACAAAGAAATAAACAAAGTCTCTCTCTTTTGGCTTCCCAAGCCTGCAGAACCCAAGTAAAACTACCTAAAATGAACCCGGGGTAAACTTTTATTTAATCCTTTTAGCTTTTCCTTCTCTTGTGAATTAGCAACTTTAAGAAGTTTGCCAAAAGTCATTTGAATCCAACCCCAAAGCTTCCAGAAACATCGCTATAGAAGCTCCTGTAAAATATTGAGATGAAAATACACAGGGGTAGGCTTCAAAAATTTTAGCAAGGGGTTCTCTGCCCGGTTGCTGGGTGGGCGTGGCCATGGTGGGCGTGGCCTAGTCGGCCTCCTGCACCATGGTGTATGTGTGGGGGGTATTTTTGCCCTCCTTGGACTCTGGAGACTTTCTTCGAGCCTCCAGGAGGATGAAAACGGCTTCCCCAGGCTCCGGAGGCCCTCTGGAGGCCAGAAATGGCCCCGTTTCCAGCCTTCCTGAACTTTTGGTAGGCCCGTTTTTTGCCCTCCCCAAGCTTCCTTGCATGCCCTGCACTTACCTGCATTCAAAATGCGTGGGGACTCCTGAGAAGGGAGGGGAGGGGCAGGGTGGGCGATGCCAGCCAGGAGTGGGATTTGGGGGTTCTCCGAACTGCACAGAATCTTAGCTAGAGGTTCTTCCTAACCCCTGCGAATCCCCAGCAGCCGACTCTGTTTCCACAGCTCTTACAATTCTCCTTCTGATTAATGGTTAAAGATCTGCCTTGAAACTTGGCTATATTTTACAGGTTAATGCATTAAAGGTGTTAATGCATTTATGATCCCAACTGACGTTACTGTAAAGCCCTTTAGGTGTAGTTAACGTGAAAAGAGAGCAAACTACATTGAAGAGGACAATAATCATGATCAGGATATGGATTCTACAGCTCTTGACATCAAACAAGGTATCCAGGATAAACGGCACTTATGTGGAAATGGGTGCTCCATCATCACAATGCAGCTTCTATACAAAGCATCTTCTACTGCTTTGAAACTCATCAAATTTGGTACTCAACACACTCTGATGGGAACATTTTGTCCCGATACTCATTGTTTGTTTGGTACTCAACACACCAGCTAGAACATGTCGCTGACTCACTACATTATTCCTTGGGGGGGGGAATGTTCGATATTCATCATTTTGGTACTCATTGTGCCCCCTGGAAACAATTAACGATGAGTATTGATGTTCCACCATATTTGCATCATGATATCAAAGTCAGATGTGTAAGGCCTGCAGTTTGTGTTACAATGCATGTTTCATCCCTTGCCCTTACTTCCTTCTTTCCATGGAAACCTATGGTCAAACAGAAGTCAATTAAGACAACAACATCTTAAATATCACTGGCTAATAATTCACATCTCTTCATGACGGTTTCTAGAATGTATAAATGTTTCAAGATACGTGCAATCCAGTAGTGGGATTCAAATCCCGGCACTACCAGTTCGCTATCGGAAGTGTGCGGCACTTCTGCACATGCGCAGAAGCTTCTGCACATGTCCAGAGTGTTTTTGATGACATCTAGGTGGATGGGCGGAGCCTCCCGCCACCGCCACTACCAGTTCTCCCACTGGTGCAATCACACACGTAGAAATAGCGCTTAGACTTACCGTGTTTTCCCAAAAATAAGACCCTGTCATATCTTTTTGAAGCCTGAAATAAGCGTTTGGACTTTGCCATGTGCTCAAAAGCCCGATTGGGCTTATTATCAGGGGATGTCTTATTTTGGGGAAAACAGGGTATATACCGCTTGATAGTACTTCACAGCCCTGTCTAAGTAGTTTACAGAGTCAGCATATTTCCCCCAATAATCCGGATCCTCATTTTACCAACCTCAGAGGGATAGAAGGCTGAGTCAACCTTGAGCCAGTGAGGATCGAACCCCTGGCAGTCAGCAGAATTAGCCTGCAATACCACATTGCCATCATGGCTCTTCTGTCCTCTTCCCATTTTATGATGAGTCTGGTTAATGTTAACTTCACTTGGTATGTGTTCACTCTTCTCCCATCCTTATTTACTCTTTCCAAAAATATTTTGGAAGAAAAAGATAGAATAGGTGCATAATGTATTTTGAACAGTATTACCGTGGACTATGCCTCAGAAAATTTGTAAGAAAAAGGTTTCTCTCTTCCAAGTGTCATAAAAAGAGTATGGTTTAGATTAGCTCATGGGATTCATGGTGCATATGGTTTATTTATATGGATTTGTGTTTTATTATATATTTTAGGCTTCCTTCCTTTCTTCCTTCAAGCATTTTAAACCATGTATAGTTAGCTGCCTAGAACATTCAGAAATGGACAGTATAATACACGCATACATACATACTAATTCTCAAGGACCTTACCCCTCATACTGAAACACAGTTACATTTATAATAGCCTATTTTATTTTATTTTATTTTATTTTATTTTATATCACTCTTTGGGGTCAGTAAACATGTCACATTCTTTGTAGCCACCAAGTCAGAAGACAGAATCCGCTGTCTAAAAGTCCAAGAATATTTCAGGGTCCAAATATTGTATCTTATCCTGAAAACTGACTAGGTAGGGAGCAGGTGTGACTGTTCACCAGCTACCAAGATGTCAAGAAGGATCGTTTGCAAACAATCTTTTTGATCCAAGTATCTAATCAAGTGCATTGTTGTGTCATTTTTTAAAAAAATAAATAAATGTCAAGTTTAGTCTGATGTTCCCCTTGTGGAAAGTTAGGCTATCTAACTAACAGATAAGATACATGAAAGCATTTTAGATGATGAAGAGACACATTTTGATGGTCAGGGTCAAAGCAAATTTTTGTAAAGTTATTGGAACCCTTTACAAGTCTAGCCTGAAATCTAATCTGAATATCAACATTATCAACTGGACAAATGAGGATGAGATGATGGAGTGAAGGGGGAAACAATCAGTGGTGGGATTCAAATAATTTAACAACCGGTTCTCTGCCCTAATGACTAGCTGGGTAGGCGTGGCTTGGTGGTCATGTGACCGTGTGGGCGTGGCCAAACTCAATGTCATTCACATCGATGGGCGCTTTGCCTTAGCTGTTACAATGTAATAAGGGTTAACTAGAGAGGCAGTTTCTGTAAGCAGGGCAATAAAGATTAGGCTAGAAACACCACCAGAATGTTTCCTTCCTGCCTTCCTTACAGGATTAGCCCTGAAAAGTGGGAAAAAACAAAATAATATTTCTTCCAACAACCGGTTCTCCGAACTGATTAGAAAGTTAACAACCAGTTCTCCAGAATAGCTGCAAACTGGCTGAATCCCACCACTGGAAACAATGCTCTAGGTCAAATGCAGATTTCTCGTTTTATAAAAACTTTGCTCTTTTTCTTTTTTTTAAAAAAAAAACATTATTCCTCTAAATCTACTAAAATACATATCTTGTAAATTTGATTCTTTCTTTCTTTCTTTCTTTCTTTCTTTCTTTCTTTCTTTCTTTCTTTCTTTCTTTCTTTCTCTCTTTCTTTCTTCCATCCATTCATTCATCCATCTATCTCTCCTTCCTTCCTCTTTCTTCCTTCCTTCCTTTCTTTCTTTCCCTTCCTCTCTCTCTCTCCCTCCTTCCCACCCTCTTTCTTTCTTTCTTCCATCCATCCATCCATCTCTCCTTCCTACCTTTCTTCCTTCCTTCCTTCCTTCCTTCCTTTTTCCTTCCTTCCTTCTTTCTTTCTTTCTTTCTTTCTTTCTTTCTTTCTTTCTTTCTTTCTTTCTTCCTCCATCCCTCCATCCATCCCTCCCTCCCTCCCTCTTTCTTTCTTTCTTTCTTTCTTTCTTTCTTTCTTTCTTTCTTTCTTTCTTTCTTTCTTTCTTTCTTTAATTTTGGGACTCTTGACATTCCTGATTGTCCAAGCAAGTTGCTTTTAAAGTCCAAGCAGTCACAAATCAGAGCCGCTAATGGGAGAATAGAAATGCATTACTGGAGAAGCAGGGAATGATGGAGTTTTTGCAGATAAATTTTTATTTCACCTATCCTATGAAATTACACCTGTATTGACTCTGCAAAGTCATATCCACTAGGCACAGAGTAAATAAAATACAGCTCCTGCAGTGCTCAGAACATCTGGTTTATTAAAATAAAATTCCTAGACATTTCACATAACTGCCAAATAATGTCCTTTTCGGCAATAAAAAAAAAAAGAAGATAGAAATTGAGTTCTGCATTATAGCATTATATCCAGATATACAAACACCTTGAATGACTATTGCAATCATGTAACCTGATTTATTGCAAAGATTCTGAGCAAAGATCTCCGTAATATTTTCACCAGCGGATAATGGATCTTGTTCATCACAAGTATAAATTTAGAAAAAAAGAAAAGAGCTGCCGTTGATTTAGTCTCCCAAGGTTTTTTGTATTAACTGAGAAGAAGTGGCAAAAGTAATTCTCATTTCTCCCTTATGAACACGATGTCTGTAATTCTAAGCAAAATGTTCTTTTTAAAATCCCTGTTCTTAAAGACAGCTGCCCGTACGGTAATGGATACACATTGTCCTAGGCTTTGTCAAGATATATTGATAATGGTGGTTGTCTGGCAACTAAGAGCTCAGTCACACAGCCTCCTTGTTCTGAAATAAAGAAACTCCAATTTTATCTACTAGGGTTCTTTTTCATAACAGTCCCTCTATCTCATTGTGAGGTTCCCGTTAAGACATTCTGAACAGTAATGTGACCAATTGTCCTCCTTTAAGGAGGACAGTCCTTCTTTTGTAAGTTCTGCCCTCTCTTGAAAAGTGACCTCCTACATGTCCTCCTTTTCGATATTTGAAGACTAATCTGTAAATCTCCATATTCGATCGATGCTGATCTGATCCGTTGTGTGTGATGTGACGTATTTGTATTTGACATGACTATTCGTCAAGGCTCAGTACAGTGTGGCGAGATGCGATTATGAGACGCATGCACTCCGCACAGGAGAATTGTGCCACGCGCAAGAGTGCGCTGCGCTCTTGCGGCTTTGAGGAATCGAGATTGAATGTTGATACTCTAGCTGTAGCACTTGCCGTAAAATTCAGTATGAAGGCTATTTCTTGTTCGGATATTTCCAATATATTGTTAGAAGATTTAAATAATAATTAATAGGCATGTAAGCATAATTACAATATAAAATGTTATTGTTACAAATGTTTTTTTATTATGCCTTTATCATAATGTGATAAAGGGTAGGAGCCCCTCTGTGGGGGCTCCTACCCTCTGGAATCAGTTGCCCCCTGAGATAAGGAGAATCCATGACCTCAGTGCCTTCCGTCGTGCCCTTAAAACCCATCTTTTCCAGCAAGCCGGGCTGGTTTAAGAAGAAATTTTTTAAATTCTTTTAATCGGTTTGTGATTTTTTAAATTCTGGGCCAAATTTATATATATATATTAACTGTTTTTAATATTTGTATTCTATGTTCTTATTTTGGCTGTATACCGCCCTGAGTCCTCAGGGAGAAGGGCGGTATATAAATTGGAAATTAAATTAAATTAAATTAAATATTATAGTGTATTCTGTATTATTGTTGCAATGAATAAAATGTTTCTTTTATTTATATTTTTTTCTTCAATTTATTTGTGTCCTCCCTCTCATTGTAAAAAAGTTGGTCACCTTATGAACAGGCCATGCAGAGCGCTTCTGGGGGCCCGGGTGGGTGAAAACGTGACATGCGGAGGGTTTTGGAGGCCAAAAATGCCCGTATTCAGTCTATAAGACACACCTAAATTTTCACCCACTTTTTTTTGGGGGGGGGGGAAGGTACGTCTTATACTCCGAAAAATACGGTATATGCTCTGAGCTGTTTATTTCCTTCCTCACTTTGAGTGGTATTTTTTCAATGGCATGTAGATGGAGTTTGTCCCTGTGTGTCTGTTGATAGCTGATTTGTCACAACGCCAGACTTCCAGGATTTCCCTAACAGTCTTGGATTTGGCATCATCTAAAATGCGGAGCATTGCAAAGTATTTCTGGGGGCCGGGAAGGGCAAAAATGTGATGCACGGAGGGTTTGGGAGGCCAAAAATGCCTGTAATCAGTCTATAATAAAATTAACATAACATAATTAACATATAAGACACACCTAAATTTTCACCTACTTTTAAAGGGGAAAAAGGTGCGTCTTATACTCCGAAAAATACGCTATGTGCTCTGAGCTATTTATTTCCTTCCTTGCTTTGGGTGGTATTTTTTCAATGGCATGTAGTTGGAGTTTGTCCCTTTGTGTCTGTTGATAGCTGATTTGTCACAACGCCTGGCTTCCAGGATTTCCCTAACAGTCTTGGATTTGGCATGATCTAAAACATTTCCCACTTGAAGTTACGGTTAAAAAAAAGTCTAGCATCCAAGAAGCTAACAAAGCAAAATGACACATTGGTTGCAAAGGTTTCTTTCTTTCATGTTTGTGTCCATTGCTGAAGGTCAAAACCAGCATTTTTATAATTAATTTGTATAGACAGCTCACATTAGCTCTCTCCAACCTTTACTTAAATGGTTGAGTTGTAGGTTTCCTTAAATTTATCAAGCCCTAAATGATCTAATTAAGTTTTTCTGTTTACATTCTTATGTCGTCTTCATACAAAAACTGATTCCATATTTTTTTTTAAAAAACGGAGAGGTTTTTTTATATATGTAAAAAAGCATCTAAGTAATTAACCAAGATATCAAAGGAATGAGGTGAATTACAGGAGATGAGTCAAGATTAAAATATCTCCCACCACTATCATCACTATCCATTTTCTTTTATCTTTTCTTCTTCCTTTTCCAAAGCTTTAATGACCCATACACCCCATTAGTTTTTATGCTCATCTCTGCAACATATAACATACTTCAAATATAATTACAGCTCTTATTTCAGAAGAGGTCATCTTAATTATGAATGCAACCTGTATCTGTGATTTCCACTTTTTTTTTCCCCGGGGAAAAAAAGGCGTATTCCTAGTTGCGATATAGAACACGTTGCTACACAAGAAATATTCTTCCATCAGATTTGATCTCATATGGGTTCAAAGTAGATGGACCACATGTTGCTCAATGCGAAGACTTCTTTTTAGAAGATACTCTTGAAGGTTTCCTGTAGAGAAATGATTGTCCCTTGTTCACTTTTGAAAGGGACACCACTCTGCCTTAATGATACAATTTCCAGCTCCATTCCGTTCAGTGGAAGTGGTTTAAGGTTAATGCTCCTACTCTGATCTGTGAGATTTATCCACTGATAAAAAATGTACACAGGATATTTTATGTGCAACTACTTTTTACACACATAATTGGTAGCTCTTAGAATAATAATAACTTAGAATAACTTTAACTTTATTGCAGGGGTGAAATGCTCCCAGTTCGGACCGGATTGCCTGATCCGGAAGCGATGGAGGCGGGTGGTTCGGAGAACCGGTAGCAAAAATCCCTCCCCACCCCCATGCCCAGCTGAGCCGCACAATCATCGGAGGCTTTTTATTTTATTTTTAAAAACATTTTTTCTACAACCTCTTCAGCTGAAAAAAATCTTTTAAATGTAAAAACAAAGCCTCTGCCAATCAGGAAAGTCAGCTGGGATTGTCAGAGGCTTTTAAAAGCATTTTTTACAACCTCTTCAGCCGAAGAGGTTGTAGAAAAAATGGTTTTAAAAGTAAAAAAAAAAAAGTTGGCCATGCCCACTCAGTCATATTTATCCCCCCCACAAAGCCTCGCCCACGGAACCAGTAGTAACAAATTTTACATTTCACCACTGCTTTATTGTCACTTTGAATGCACACGAATCGGCATACATTAAAATGAAATTTCATTGCAGACAGCTCTCAAAGGGTCACCGCTTCCAATGTACATTACAGGAACATGACAAAATAAATAAATAAATAAATAAATAAATACGAAACTATGCATATACCCACATATTTTACTAGAAGAGTACTCAAATCTTCTGCTCGAAATAAAATTCCCTATCCCACCAGGCTTGAAATTTTAGCTCTGGATAGATTCGAACTATGCCATCTACGTTCCAACCTAAGCTTAGTTTAAGATTTACCAAAATGTCCTACCTGTAAATGAGTACTTTAATTTCAACTGTAATAACACAAGTGCTATCAATAGATTCAAACTCAATCTAATTTGCTTTAATTGTAGGAAATATGACTTCTGCAATGGAGTAGTAAATGTCTGGAACACTCTACCTGATCCTGTTGTTAGTCTCTCTAACCCCCATACCTTTTACCTTAAACTGTCTTCCGTGGACCTTTCATGTTTCTTAAGAGGTCCCTAAGGGGGTGTGCATAAGGCGCACCAGCGTGCCTACCATCCCTGTCCTACTGTCACCATTTATATGTAATCATTCTATGTGTTTATGGCTATGGTTTGCCTATTTTATAAAAGTGTAGAAAAACCTCTTTTATAAAAGATTTTTAAAATTTTAAATATTTTTTAGTATTTATATATTCAATTTTAAATTGGTTTTAAAAGTTTGGGGTTTTAAATTTGTCGGGGCCAAAATTATTTAATTTGATTTTATTCTATTTTTTAAATTTTGTATTGTATGTGTTTTTATTGTTTGGCTGTGCACCACCCTGAGTCCTTCGGGAGTAGGGCGGTATAGAAATCTAATAAATAATAAAATAATAATAATAATAATATTTATATCCTTTTATTTGTGCCAATGTTTTTCATGTGTCCATGTCTATGTCTATACTGTTACTTGTTTCCTTGTACTTGTTGATAAATAAATAAATAAATAAATAAATAAATAAATAAATAAATAATATTATATGACATGGAGAAACAACACAGTCTAGTTCAGATGTACACATGTCCATGGCGAGAAAAACAAAGCTTGCGAGTTTACAAGACGGATGGTGCAGGGAAGAAAGCTGTTACAGAATTGGGTAGTCCTGCTAGAAATACTTCAAAACCTCTTCCTAGAGGGGAGCAAAAGAAACAGATCGTGAAGTGGGTGTGTGGTGTCTCTAACAATGCTTTGAGCGCTAAGCACATAGTGCTTATAAGCAGGATCTTGAATAACAGGAAGAAAACTTGCTGTAATCTTCTCCGCTGTCCTTACCACTCTCTGTATGGACTTTCTATCTGAGGTGCTGCTGCCACCAAGCTAAACAAGTGATGCAGTTTTTTAAAAAACACTCTCAATTGTGCCTCTGTAAAAAGTGGCCAGGACAGAAGGAGAAAGATGTGCTCTCTGTTGTGACCTAGGCTCAAGTAGGTATTACCAGACACAATCAGTCCTAAACAAACATATTTTATTAGAACAGCTGAGAATTACTTCATTCTCAGCTTAGTCCAAATTAATTCCAAAACAAATTCTTCATAAACAGTCCTTTGGCCTTATCACCAACCTTTGTCTTCTTTGGCACCCTGCCAAAGGCTTTTCTTGACAAAACCCCAAGAAGTTCAGAAGCAATAAATGCCAACAAGAAACAAATGTAGCAATGTTGCTTTCCTACAAAGATCCCAAGAGCCATTGCTGCTCCTTTAAGCCTTCTGGGAGGGGCCAATCATCTCCTGGCCTTACTCCTGAGTCGTCCTTTTTGCTTTAGTTTCTCTTGCCTTCTGGCAGCTCTTTGCATGCATGCACTAGGAACAGGCTCCTCCTGCTCCTCTGCCTCTGCTATCCACCTCTGGAGGCTCCGGAGTCTGCACATCGCTCCCAGATGGCCCTGGCCCCATCTCTGCCTCTGACGCAGAGCCCTCATATGTGCCTTCCTCTGACTCCAGACTGGCCCATTATCCTCCCCCAGCCTCCTCACTGTCCGACTCCACTGCCAGCTCCACAGGCTGCTGGCGGACCACAACACTCTCTTCATCTGACAGAGGAAACGCAGATGCTGGTTTGCACACTTCAATAAAGATGACATGTGGAGAGACCAGTTCAGATTGTTAGTGATCTGCACCCCCAGTTACTTAATACTGTTGACCAATACTACAGCTTAAATAACCTAATCTATTGGACTCTGAGGCCCTATAGTACAGTGATATCATGTAAAACCAGTGATCATGAAAAATTCAAAACAAACCATTTAAGACTTTGTTTATTGATATTGCACAAATTATTGTTCTTTTTCTTCAGCTTCAGAATAGAGAATCACTTCGGCATGGCAATACTCCTACATCAAACATCGTAAGCACACTTCATGTTTCATTTATTCCTAAACCTCTTGGATGATCAGTTGTTACTATAGAAAAAAAGCTTATCCTTGCTTTCACAAAGGATAAATGTTCTTCCTGCTTGTTTCCACTTACTCATAAATCACTGTGCTTGATATCATAATTATTTTCACAATAGCCAATCATTATATCTCAAATATTATGATATCAAGAACTAAAGCAATTAGATGGCAGATGCTGGGTGGCAGACCATCTGGTCTTTTCGGAAAAATGTATTTTAGAGGGAACTTGAAATTGCAGTCATCGAGATGACTCCAATACCAGTTGTGCAAGATCTAGCATGCACTTCTGCACAATAAACCAGAGCACATTCACTAAATTGGGCAATGTTATATTTATATGTGTTATTTAATTGTATTAGATGACTTTATAAAATAATTGATGGTAAAACAATATGGATTTTCATCAGGGGTGAAATCCAGCAGGTTCTGAGAGGTTCTGGAGAACCGGTAGCAGAAATTTTGAGCAGTTCGGAGAACCGGTAGCAGAAATTTTGAGCAGTTCGGAGAACCGGTAGCAGAAATTTTGAGCAGTTCGGAGAACCGGTAGCAGAAATTTTGAGCAGTTCGGAGAACCGGTAGCAGAAATTTTGAGCAGTTCGGAGAACCGGTAGCAGAAATTTTGAGCAGTTCGGAGAACTGGCAAATACCACCTCTGGCTGGCCCCAGAGTGGGGTGGGAATGGAGATTTTGCAGTATCCTTCCCCTAGGAGTAGGGAGGGAATGGTGATTTTGCAGTATTCTTCCCCTGCCCATGCCCACCAAGTCACGTCCACAGAACCGGTAGTAAAAAAAATTGGATTTCGCCTAAAGCTGGTGTTTTTAACTGAAGTAATATAACCCACATTCATAATTCCTTGCTATCTAGATGAAATCTAGAGTGAGTGAAAACTAGTCGGTTCTATCCGGCTTGGGCAAACCAGTAGGGAAGGTAAATAAATTTCACCCCAATCTAGATAGAAAATAGTCTGCAGTCATCCAGATTATGGTTATCCCAAAAGTGCTTTTTCAGGAGGCAACTGGACTTTCTTGAAAAAAACAAAAACAAGAAAGTTTGGTTGACTCCTGAAAAAGCACCTTTGGAATAGACAGAAAACAGTTGTGCTATGGTATTGACACAGTGTTTTTCATTATTAAAATGTCGATGTATTCCAGCAATATTTTATTAGTGAACTAATAGCAATTGGACTGGTTGATTTTAACACCTTTCCCATAATGTTCATTATTTGATGAGATCAGTTCCCCATATTTGGGGTAATCAAAAAACGTCAGCAACACTGGAGGTTTTCAAAAAGAGATTGAATAACCCTTTGTCTGAAATGGATATTTCTCTATTCCAACTCTGCTATTCTATATTCTATCATCTGCATATAATGCAAAGAAATCTGGAAACTGCAACATACGTTACTAGGGATTTTGAAGCAGTTCCTCCTAGTGGTTTACAATTTCTCGAATGATGACATGCAAAAAAAGGCATGTTACCAAAAACATCACCGTCATTTTCACCATCAGCAGAGTCACCAAATGAAGAAAGAAAAGGTGCACTTAGTGACCTTAGATTAGATCATCTCACAAATTAACTTCCAATTTGTTACAGTACTTGACCTGAAGCACAGAAGCTTGCAAATTTCAGTAACAGTAACAGAGTTGGAAGGGACCTTGAAGGTCATCTAGTCCAACCCCCTGCTCACGCAGGAGACCTATACTAGGGATTCGAACCGCTGAACTGCCAACCTTTCTGATCAACAAGTTCAGTGTTTTAGCCACTGAGCCACCTAGTCAGGCTAAATTTCCACAGAAGTCTGTCGAGCTTTCAAAATAGCCCTTCCATATAGAGTTATTGAATCTTCAAACATTTGGATGGCCATGGACAGATATAAAAATGCAACCTCTACGAAAATAACAAGAGTTTTGCAGGGATTGTAGCGCTCATATAATTCTGTACCAAACAGGATGGAGCTGGAAAACGGTTCTGCATTCAGATGAATAGAAAAGCAACGATACCCCCAAAGCTCTACGGAGATTCTCAGTCATCCAAGTCATGGTTGTCCCAAAGATGCTTTTTTTTTTCAAGAGGCAACTGGACTTTCTGGTTTTTCTTTGAAGACGTTTCATTTCTCATCTGAGAAGCTTCTTCAGCTCTGACTGGATGGTTGGGGAATGGAAGCTTTAAACTCCTTGCAGACAGCTGGTCATTTGCATCCTTTTAGAGAGTCATTGAGGCCACTTGGAGGTTTCTCTGTGTCCTCACGGCCACCTGAGTGGTGCAAATGGATGTGGAGCCTTCTTGGAACTGCTGAAAGGACTGTGTTGTAGACTAGAGATAGATGATGCCGTATCCCTCCCCCTCTGTTGAGAGAGGGCCGTCCAAGTTTGACATAGAGGGCCTCTTTGACCCCTCTTTGAACCAGCGATCCTCTCTGTCCAAAATATGGACTTTGTTGTCTTCAAAGGAGTGGCCTGTGTCTTTTAAATTCAGATGGACTGCTGAATCTTGTCCTGATCAGTTTGTTCTCCTATGTTGCGCCATGCATTTATGAAGTGGTTGTTTTGTTTCCCCAATGTACAGATCTGCACATGGCTCACTGCATTGTACTGCATATACCATGTTGCATGCCCAAAGGTCATTTCTCTGCCCACAGAGTTTCATCTGGAACAGCAGCACATGTGAAAATTTTAGGGTGACTTTAAAAGCTTGCATTCTTTTTCATGGAAACTTGACACTCCCTTGCGTAATAACTGTGCATATTTTTTTTAAAAAAAGTTGCTCATCACTGTAAATTTGGCATCTAATCTCTTTTAACATGAAGCCTGATTTATATCAGAGTATCCCCTAGAAAACTAACTCTTGATAAACAAAGTTAACTGTAGGCTTTAATCAATAACGGTGACACTAGATCAAGAATTTTATCTCACCTAAGTTAATGAAATTACCGGCGCTTCACAGAAAAACCCATTTGTCTTGCACAATAAATTTTCACACTTCGAAATACACAACTGGTGTAAATATGTGGTGTGAGAGCACCGTGGGGATATATAGGGGGTTAAGGATTAGTGTTAAATATAAATACCAATAGTGCTGACAGTTAAGAACATGTTCTTGTCTTAAAGTGTAACAAATACATTTATCACCCAATACGTCTCTCTGGGTTAGCTTTGGAGAAAGCCTCTGGGCTAACCAAGAATTCTCACAGTTCCTCTAAAGGCAGATCCAAAGTCTTCATTCAGATGTCAGATTCACTTCCTCCAGCAATCACCTCCAATCCTTGACAAACTGAAACTCCGTGTCAGGTTCCGAATCAGGATGGGAAAGGAAACACCAGACAACAAGGTGGAGGTTGTAGTAAAGTTTTACCTTCTGCGCCATTCGGCACGCTCCAACAATCACCCAATGCAGTTTCAGTGAAATATTGTCAGCTCTAACCATACGTGCTCCCATCACCATTTTTAAACCCAGTGCTCACCACCCCGCTACTCCACCCACTAACTCCACCCCAAACCCTGTGCCAATTGGAGAGTTCCAGTTGTTTCCCCTCGCTGGTAATTAGGTGCGAGTAGCCCAGGGACATCGGGTTTGGTAAGCCCCCATTAATGTTTGTTAAGGTAGCCGGTTTGGCGTCTGTGCAGGCGTGGCCCTGTCCATCTCTCAGCTGAGGGGCAGCAACACATCCTATGGTGCTGGAAGAAATGAAGACCCTGAGAAGAGTGGTCAGAAGAGGAAGCAAGTGGCGTTAAGGCAAGAGCGTTAGAGCCAGAATGAGGGTGTCATGCTTTGTTTGTCTCGTCCCCTCCGGAATGACAGTCCCGGCGAAGTGGGGCTGACATTCCACTGGCTTAACATATTGATAAGAGTGTCTATGGAGATTATCAATCATCCAATCATCCAGGTCAAGATGCTTTCTCTTAAAAGACAACTGGACTTTCTTATTAACAGATTAATAGAGTTGGATGGGACTTTGCAGGTCTTCTGGTCCAACCACCCCCCCCCACCGCCCAAAGCAGGAGAATCTACACCATTTCTGACAAATGACAGTCCAGTCTCTTCTTGAAAGCTTCCACAACTTCCGGAGCAGTGGTGGGTTGCTCCTGGTTCGGTCCAGTTCTTGCAAACTGGTAGTAAAAACAGTGGAAGGCTCCGCCCACCCACCCATATGTCATTATGGATGATCTGTGCATGTGCATGTGTGCTCTTATTGTGAACTGGTAGTAAAGGTAAGTAGAACACACCCCTGTTCCGGACGCAAGCAGTTCCATTGGTTGATTGCTCTCACTGTCAGAAAATGTCTCCTTATTTCCAAGTTGAATCTCTCCTTGATCAGTTTCTGTCCATTATTCCTTGTCCGGCCTTTGGGTGCTTTGGAAAATAGCTTGACCAAGCTTCTTCGGTTCTTGGATGAGAAGTGAAATGTCTTCGAGCAAAACAAGAAAATCCGGTTGCCTTCTGAAAGAAAGCACCTTTGGGAAAATGGATAAGAGGAGAGATCAAACCTAGAACTAAAGGGAACTTTCCTGACAATGAGACCAATTAATCAGTGGAATGGCTTTCCTTCAGAAGTTGTAGGTGCTCCATTATTGAAAGACTTCCAGTAGAGATTGTACAGTCATTTGTTGAAATGCTATAGGGCAGTGGTGGGTTCCTCCCGGTTTGGTCCGGTTCGGCCGAACCGGTAGCGGTGACGATATGATGTCACCGAACCGGTTCTCCCCCCCCGCCCTCCCCCCCCACATTATTCTTACCTTTTATTTGGTCCCACCCCCAATCTATTGCTGCCTCCTGAGTCCCAGCTGATGACTAGAGGGAAAAAAACTGTTTGAACTCTTGCCACGGGGCTTCAAAGGACCGTCCTACAGCTGATCAGTGTTAAAAGCAAACAAATGAGTCGGGTTGTAAGTGCGAGGACTGGTCGTAAGTGCAAGGACCTTCCAGAAATGACTCTGACCAGCTAGCCATGCCCACCTAGTCACATGACCTCCAAGCCACACCCACAAAATAAGCCACGCCCACAGAACCAGTAGTAAAAGAATTTAGAACCCACCCCTGGTATAGGGTCTCCTACTTGAGTAGGGAATTGGACTAGAAGACCTTCAAGGTCCCTTCCAACTCTATTATTCTGTAATTCTGTAATCTTTTTACAAAATCATAGAATGGTAGAATTATAAAGCGCCATGAGAATAACTAGTCCAACCTTTGCAACATGTAAGAAAGCCAGTTAAACCATCCTTGCTGCTTACTCTCTTCTTACAGTCCCCAAAAATAGAGATGGTAATACCTCCATAGGCAGATCTCCATTGTTATCCATACATTTTTAAAACTATTTAAACAAAATCAAGAGAGCTGTTATAAAAATAAAAACAGCTATTTTTGGTCCCAGTTTGTGTGACTGCTAAAATAGATCTTGACCCCCCCAAAAAAATGAAATCCAGGAATTCTTGACGTGTGCATTTGTTCACTAGCACAACTCCATAACACTTGACTGTCATTGTTTAACACCTTTACAAATAACACTTTGTTTCAGATGCTTTCAAAATAAGAGAGAGACAGAGAGAGACAGAGAGAAACACAGAGAGAGAAACAAAAAGAGAAACACACACACACACACACACACACAGAGAGAGAGAGAGAGAGAGAGAGAGAGGGAGAGGGGCAGAGAGAAACACAGAAAGAGAAACAGAAAGAGAGACACAGAGAGAGACAGAGAGAGGGAGGGGAGAGGGGGAGAGGGAGAGAGAGAGAGACAGAGAGAGAGACAGAGAGAGAGACAGAGAGAGAGAGAAACACACACAGAGAGACAGAGACACAGAGAGAGACAGAGAGAGAGAGGGGGAGAGGGAGAGGGAGAGGGGAGAGACAGACAGACAGACAGACAGACACACACACACACACACACACAGAGAGAGAGAGAGAATGTATTTTGATAGTCTAATTTCATTTTTGCAAACTATTATACATAGTGGTGACCAATTTTTAGATGCATTTGAAATGATACTGTAAGCCAGCCCTTCTGGCCGCTATTGGTAATTCTGTCATATAATTTTTATTCTGTTTTTAATTACTATTAGCTGCCCACAGTCATGTATGTGAGATGGGCGGCCATATATGTTCAAACAATGTCACTATATAGTCACTGGTGCCTTCATGACTATGCAGCAGAACTTAAACAATAAACACAGACAAAAACTATTTGCAAACTGCATTTGATACATAATGCGAAAGATGGTGAGCTATACGGCATTCATTGCCATAATTGTATTACTTCAGAGCAGTGTTGTGGCTCCGTCCTCCGAGCCTATCTTATCGAAGGAAGAAGGCTCCGAACATGAAGGAGAGGAGACGGCCAGGCCTCCCTCTCCAGGACCCTCCTCTCTGGCAATGCCTCAGGTGTCTCCCAAAGGAGAAGAGATTGGCCAGGAGCCAGGTGTTTCCGAGCCGTCGGATAGTGACGAAGAAACATTGTGGTTGGACCCACGCCAGCGTCGGAGAGACAAGTGTGCGCAGCAGAAACGGAGGCGTGCCAAAGATTAAGCTGAGTCACTGGACCACACCCCACAGGCTATAAAAGGGAGTGTGGTGGCCATTCGGACTCTGTGACGGACAAAGCTAATCTCTGGCGAGGCACTTTGCATCTTCGGACACAACGCCTAATTGCTGCGGATTTAATTACAAACTGGACTATTCAAACTGTGTGTATTTTTGTCTGTGTTATCAGAGTAAAAGTTCTTGGCAGGCAGCCACGGAGTTGCTGCCACGGAGTTCCTTATCACTGATGTTGAGTGTTTGAAGAGTTTATTTAACCCTCGGCTGGCTGGTTGGGTGTGTGCATGGTACGGGGACAGAACAAGCAGGAGGTCCTGCATTGGATTCTATTAAGTTTTCTGTGTTTTGTTTGAGCTTTAAACTTTGTGTAGTTTAGCATCTGGTGAAAACAAGACCTCCTTCTTCATCCTTAATCAGTCCAATAAATTAGCTCAGAAGAACCTACCATGATCAGATGAGGAGCAGGCCAGTGACCATATTTTTCAGTGATGGAATCTGAGTTTTGCAACAACTTTCCACTTGACATTACATAAATCCCCTTGTTAGTCATTTTCTGAATAATGAAATGGGTTTTTTTTTTAAAAAAGAAAGCATTTGTGAATGAACTGGGTTGGTGTTGCTAGCTATTCTGTTCAGATTATACGATTTGAATTAATTAAATGCCACAATTATATATATTTTCTTCTCTGCTATATATGTTATATATCTTTTTTACATTGTAATCCCTAACGGTCCATGCTAATGTTAATAAATAAACAAAAACTCTGTGAAATAAACTGTATATACATATAGTTGTTGAATAAAATATATACACTAAACATAAGAAATTGATTAAATCTGAATTTGCAACTGGTTTCTATTTTGCTTGGCTTTCATTCAGAACTGGTAGTGCCCACCTTGAGTATTGCGCTAAATTTCTGAGCAACCCATTTTAAGGAAAAAATATATACATTACATAGTTTCATAGAAGCACTGCAAAGAGCAGCAAAGATAGTTAGAAAATATGATAGAAAGCTTTTGAGAGGCTGAGAGAAGTGGGTATTTTTTTAACCCTGAGATGATTGAAGAAGCGTATGAGATTGGGACTGATAAATATAGAAAAAAGAACCAAGGATCATCCATATACGATCTGAAGAAATCCAGATGGCCATGAGAGCGTATCAAAAAATGAAAATTGTTTGGTTCTTTTTGCTGCCATTAACTGCTCCAGAGGTGCTATTCAGCAGGTTCTGACAGGTTCTGGAGAACCGGTAGTGGAAATTTTGAGTAGTTTGGAGAACCAGCAAATACCACCTCTGGCTAGCCCCAGAGTGGGGTGGGAATGGAGATTTTGCAATGTCCTTCCCCCAGGAATGGGGAGGGAATGGGGATTTTTCAGTATCCTTCCCCTGGAGTGGGGTGGGAATGGAGATTTTGCAGTATCCTTCCCCTGCCACGCCCACCAAGCCATGCCGCCCACAGAACCGGTAGTAAAAAAAATTGAATTCTATCATTGAATTGCTCATACCATCGACTTATGGTAAGCATCTGTTATGATGCTTTAATTTGGATTTCAGTCCTAATACAATAGGTTGCTATTTTTGCTTTCTTCCTGCTTTGGAATTCTAGGATTCTGCGTCTCCATCAGCATCTAAGGCTGAAGTTGGTAACATATTTGTAACTTTGTCAAGTGTACTTCAAAGCACCCAGGATTAAATTCTTAATGTTTTTGCATGGCTAAATGGCAGTAGATTTTTTGATTTGTTCTTCTTCTTCTTCTTCTTTTTTTTTTAAAGCTATTTGCAAAATGCAAAGGGATCGACGTGCTCCTGAATGTTAAGTATCTCGGCCCTAAACCAGGCACAAACTTTGTGAAAATAAGAACCGCATTTAGCAAAACCTTGTGCATTGATTACATCTCTGCAAATGTAGGATAAGTGGAGAGTAAAGGTCAACCGATTAAATATGTCGTTTAATCAGCAAATTATGTAAATGAACACAAATGAAATACACCATTCAAATGATTATGATCAGGAAAACATGCTGCTCCAAAGAGGTAAGAGGGTGAGTCCGTGGTTTCTTTGCCCAGATCAAAGGAAGTTTTGCAATCACTCCAAAAGCCGATAAAAGTTACACTTCACTGAGAAGAAAAGGGTATCAACAAATCAAGAAAAATGTGGAAGTGGGGTGTAAGAAAGAGATGTTACAATAAATAGAAACATGGCAGCCAAGGACGCTAAGAATCAGTAGCTTGAACTATGAACATAGAACATGCAATAATAGAGCTGGAAGAGACCTTGGAGGTCTTCTAGTCCAACCCTCTGCTTGAGCAGGAGACCCTATACTATTTCAGAAAAAAATATTGAGAAGAGAAGAGAAGAGAAGAGAAGAGAAGAGAAGAGAAGAGAAGAGAAGAGAAGAGAAGAGAAGAGAAGAGAAGAGAAGAGAAGAGTTGGAAGGGATTTTGGAGGTCTTCTAGTCCAACCCCCTGCCCAGGCAGGAAACCCTACACCACTTCAGACAAATGGTTATCCAACATCTTCTTAAAAACTTCCAGTGTTGGAGCATCCACAACTTCTGGAGGCAAGTCGTTCCACTGATTAATTGTTCTCACTGTCAGGAAATTTCTCCTTAGTTCTAAGTTGCTTCTCTCCTGGATTAGTTTCCATCCGTTGCTTCTTGTCCTGCCTTCAGGTGCTTTGGAGAATAGCTTGACTCACTCTTCTTTGTGGCAGCCCCTCAAATATTGGAACAGTGCTATCATGTCTCCCCTAGTCCTTCTTTCATTAGACTAGAGGAGGGGGTCGTCAACCTTAAACACTCAAAGAGCCATTTGGACCATTTCCCAGAGAAAAGAAAACACCGGGAGCCACAAAACCCTTTTGACATCTAAAATGAAGATAACACTGCATACATCGTTTTTTACCTTTATGCTATGTGTAAAAAAAAAAAGTATAGTGTGTGTTGCATTTATGAAATCAATGAACTGCTACAGAGAAAACAGATTTTTATATCTGCATGCAACAAAAAACAATTTGAACTCTGAAAAAAAAGATGGGTCAAAAAGCTCAATAAATCGCATGATGGCGGGTGCCACACATTGGCGGTTGTGACGTATATTTTGAGCGACAGGGAGCCTCAGCAGAGGGATGAAAGAGACACATGCACCTCCAGAGCTCCAGGGTTGCAGACCACTGGACTAGACCAAGGGTGTCATATGGGTGTCGCAGGGGTGGGTTCTACTTACCTTTACTACTGGTTTGCATCACGTCCGCATCACATTTAAAAGTGTTTTAAACTTTGTTCTCTGGGCCAGATTATTTAATTGTATTTTAATGGTTTTTAACATTTGTATTATATGTATTTTATCTTTTGGCTGTTCACCGCCCTGAGTCCTTCGGGAGTAGGGCACTATACAAATTCAATAAATAATAATAATAATAATAATAATAATAATAATAATAATAATAATAATAATAATAATAATAATAATAATAATAATAATAAATAACCACCTTACTCGGAACATCTTACATCCTCCGACGATACCTTAACAGTTCCTAGGTCCTTGGTTAGGACTCGAGCTGCTGAGCTATTACCCAGCCTCAAAGGCTGTGAATCTCACCAAAGATTAAATAATAATAATAATAATAATAATAATAATAATAATAATAATAATAATAATAATAATAATAATAATAATAATAATAATAATAATAAATAACCACCTTACTCGGAACAGCTTACATCCTCCGACGATACCTTAACAGTTCCTAGGTCCTTGGTTAGGACTCGAGCTGCTGAGCTATTAACCAGCCTCAAAGGCTGTGAATCTCACCAAAGATTAAATAATAATAATAATCATAATAATAATAATAATAATAATAATAATAATAATAATAATAATAATAATAATAATAATAATAATAATAATAATAATAATAAATAACCACCTTACTCGGAACAGCTTACATCCTCCGACGATACCTTAACAGTTCCTAGGTTCTTGGTTAGGACTCGAGCTGCTGAGCTATTAACCAGCCTCAAAGGCTGTGAATCTCACCAAAGATTAAATAATAATAATAATAATAATAATAATAATAATAATAATAATAATAATAATAATAATAATAATAATAATAATAATAATAATAAATAACCACCTTACTCGGAACAGCTTACATCCTCCGACGATACCTTAACAGTTCCTAGGTTCTTGGTTAGGACTCGAGCTGCTGAGCTATTAACCAGCCTCAAAGGCTGTGAATCTCACCAAAGATTAAATAATAATAATAATAATCATAATCATAATCATAATCATAATAATAATAATAATAATAATAATAATAATAATAATAATAATAATAATAATAATAATAATAATAAATAACCACCTTACTCGGAACAGCTTACATCCTCCGACGATACCTTAACTGTTCCTAGGTTCTTGGTTAGGACTCGAGCTGCTGAGCTATTAACCAGCCTCAAAGGCTGTGAATCTCACCAAAGATTAAATAATAATAATAATAATAATAATAATAATAATAATAATAATAATAATCATAATCATAATCATAATAATAATAATAATAATAATAATAATAATAATAATAATAATAATAATAATAATAATAATAATAATAATAATAATAATAATAATAAATAACCACCTTACTCGGAACAGCTTACATCCTCCGACGATACCTTAACAGTTCCTAGGTTCTTGGTTAGGACTCGAGCTGCTGAGCTATTAACCAGCCTCAAAGGCTGTGAATCTCACCAAAGATTAAATAATAATCATAATCATAATCATAATAATAATAATAATAATCATAATCATAATCATAATCATAATCATAATCATAATCATAATCATCATAATAATAATAATAATAATAATAATAATAATAATAATAATAATAATAATAATAATAAATAACCACCTTACTCGGAACAGCTTACATCCTCCGACGATACCTTAACAGTTCCTAGGTTCTTGGTTAGGACTCGAGCTGCTGAGCTATTAACCAGCCTCAAAGGCTGTGAATCTCACCAAAGATTAAATAATAATAATAATAATAATAATAATAATAATAATAATAATAATAATAATAATAATAATAATAATAATAATAATAATAATAATAATAAATAACCACCTTACTCGGAACAGCTTACATCCTCCGACGATACCTTAACAGTTCCTAGGTCCTTGGTTAGGACTCGAGCTGCTGAGCTATTAACCAGCCTCAAAGGCTGTGAATCTCACCAAAGATTAAATAATAATAATAATAATAATAATAATAATAATAATAATAATAATAATAATAATAATAATAATAATAATAATAATAATAATAATAATGCTGCACATGTGCAGATAACCTATGATAACATCCGGGGCAGTGGGTGGAGCTTCCTGCCGGTTTTACTACCGGTTCTTGTGAACCAGTCCGAACCGGGGGCAACCCACCTCTGGTGCGTCGTCATGGCATCATCACATGATGTATCTGGACTTTTGCCCACCTTCGCTAAACTGGGTGGGGGCGGGACCAGCACGTTATGCATCTGGTCTGCGGGCCACGAGTTTGATACCCCTGGACTAGATTCCTTTAACCTGAAGCCCGTTTCTCTGACTTTGATGGATAAAGAACAGGGAGTAAATCATAGGATGACTTTTGGTTTTTGAAATATGTCTGTAGACCTGCCCTAAACTCCAGTTCACTCACCACTAAATCTGTTTCCACTTCAACCTATGAGTCCATTTTGAAATTAGTCCGTCTTCTGTTATTATCAAAGCCAATTCTCTGGCGAAACTTACTCATCTGTGTTCTTAAACACCTGTAAATTTGTGCAATTCCAATAAATAAACCCAATATATCCATGCAATTCTAGCCTTCAGCGGACTTACAATGATGAGTTGTTTTCTTTGAACGAGTCTTTTTTTTTTTTTTTTGCCTTGCAAAATTCGAACTAAATAGGCTCGGGGGCTGTTCCACTGAATGTCTTCATTAATTTGTAACATTGCTTGCTTTAGTTTACTTTGCTGGAATACCAAGGATAATCGAGCTGGGCCTGTAGTTGATATAATCAAGGGAACAGGGTCAAAATGCCAGGAGAATAAAATTCAATTGCAAGTAAGCTGTTTCTTTGAAAAACATAATCCATCTTCCAGGGATCCTAGAGTAAATAATATGTGTGGGGGGAAGTAATAGGAGCACATTATTTATTTTTTTTATGCTATTATCATCTTGAAGACTTTTACCCTATAATGAAAGTCACTAAAATCCACTTTTAAATGTCAGCTCCTGTGCTGATGGAAAAGGGTATATTGTATCATAGCATATAATGATAATGCTCAGTTTTCTGGATCATGGAGCCAAGCTAAGCAGGCTTGCAAGAATCCACTTTATGATTTTATTATTAAAACAAAACAAAAATAAACTGGGAACCCGAAGTCCACCAAGCAAAGTAAGTCAGAAGAGACCTATAATGAGCACAGATGCTCAGTCCCAGAATATGCTTTCAGCAATGGAATTGCTTCTTCTATCTTAAGAACCCATTTTGAAAGAAGAAGGCCTTTCGAGACGTTAACAGAAACAGAAATCCTCAATGATGGACTAATAATCCAAGATCTATCAACAAATTATTTTTTCCCCAAAATACTCTTGAGTATTTTCAACAGGGTTCTATTACATCCAGTTTAAAAACAGCTGGTTAAGGAAGCCCAATCTTGCTGTCAGCCAAACGGAGAGGAAGAGCTTCTGTGATTTTAAATGGATTTTAAAATATTATGCACTCGCATTGTACTTGCATTGTGAGTTCGATCCTAGGTAGAGAGGCAAATATTTCTCTCTGGGCACCAGAGGTGGGTTTCAGCAGGTTCTGACCAGTTCTAGAGAACCGGTAGCAGAAATTTTGAGTGGTTTGGAAAACAGGTAGTAAAAATGCAGACTGGCCCCGCCCCCTTCTATTCTCTGCCTCCGAATCTCAGCTGATCGGGAGGAAATGGGGATTTTGCAGTAACCTTCCCCTGGAGTGGGGTGAGAATGGAGATTTTACAGTATCCTTCTTCTTCCCCACCAAGCCATGCCCACCAAGCAATGCCACACCCACTAAGCCACACCCACCCAATTTGAAACCCACCACTGCTGGGCACAATGAGATTATATCTGCTGAATAAAATTCCGCATTAGCGACAGGAAAGGCATCCAGCTAGTAAAGTTCCATTCAGTTGCCTAGACTCCACCTTGCAAGGGATTATGGGGTCATTAAACAATGATGATGATGATGATGATGATGATGATGATGATGATGATGATGCACTTGCATTGTACCCATGTCAGAAGCACCTCAGTGCTTCTGACATGGGTTCTAAGGATTAACTATTGACACCACTGTTGCCCAGAGGACACCCAGTTAGGGGTTCTTTTCATGTCCCGAGCAGGAGCTGAAGTGGAGGACAGGAGCTCACCCTTCCCCATAGCAGCACTCAGGTCTCAAACATGGGTTTGCTAGCCTCCAACCCAGCATCCTAACCATGCAACCCACCATGCTCCTGATTATGCACTTATTATACACAAGGAAGTCAAAGCTATGGGCTGCACATTTGACATTTTGTGGATGGTAGTGGGTGAAAGATTATAATACAAAATAGGTTGATCTAGGATTTTCAACTGGTTTTCCCTGCATTTATTTACTTACTGGGCTTGTATTCCCTTATGATTCTCCCTTCCTACCAATTTCTAGTGACTGCTACTTAGTTCTCCAGCCTAACCTCCTAAGGCAGGGGTCTGCAACCTTAAACACTCAAAGAGCCATTTGGACCCATTTCCCACAGAAAAGAAAACACCGGGAGTCACAAAACCTTTCCCGTGCCTGACTATTTCTTGAGCAGCCACAAAACTAGCATATGTAGTTGAATTAAACGTTCTGTTTTTTTCTGAAACTTTTCTTTTCTTGGATTTATCCATGGTTGGCCTACCAGGGGTTGAAAAGCTCAATAAATCGTGTGCCGGTGAGTGTCACATATTGGTGGTCGTGACGCATATTTTGAGTGACAGGGAGCCACAGCAAAGGGGTGAAAGAGCCACATGCGGCTCCAGAGCTTCAAGTTGCTGACCCCCATCCTAAGGTAAATGTTCCCCTCACACATATGTGGAGAAAGAGAGAGAGAGAGAGAGAATGAGAGAGAGAGAGAGAGAAGGACTAGGGGTGACTAGATAGCACTATTCCAGTATTTGAGGGGGGGGCAACATATTTTCCAAAGCATCAGAAAGCAAGACAAGGAACAATGGATGGAAACTAATCAAAGAGAGAAGCAATCTGGAATTAAGGAGAAACTTCCTAACAGTGAGAACAATTAACCAGTGGAATAGCTTGCCTTCAGAAGTTGTGGGTGCTTCATCACTGGAGGTTTTTAAGAAGAGATTGGATAGCCATTTGTCTGAAATGGTATAGGATCTCCCGCTTGAGCAGGGGGTTGGACTAGAAGACCTCCAAGGTACCTTCTAGCTCTATTCTGATGATTTCTAGAAGTTTATGACTTCACCAAACTGGCTCTGCAAAAATTTATTTAGCTTGCTAAATAAAAGCTACATATGTATAGGTTTCATTTAAGGTTAATTCATCACCCTGCCAATAAAAGTGTGTATAGTCAAGGCTATGGTTTTCCCAGTAGCAATGTCTGGCTGTGAAAGTTGGACCATAAGAAAGGCTGAGCGCCAAAGAATTGAGGCCTTTGAACTCTGGTGGTGGAGAAGATTCCTGCGAGTCCCTTGGACTGCAAGGCGATCCAACCGGTCAGTCCTAGAGGAGATCAACCCTGACTGCTCTTTAGAAGGCCAGATCCTGAAGAGGAAACTCAAATACTTTGGCCACCTAATGAGAAGGAAGGACTCACTGGAGAAGAGCCTAATGCTGGGAAAGATTGAGAGCAAAAGAAGACAGGGATGGCAGAGAACGAGGTGGCTGGATGGAGTCACTGAAGCAGTAGGCATGAGCTTAAATGGACTCCAGGGGATGGGAGAGGACAGGAAGGCCTGGAGGAACGTTGTCCATGGGGTCGCGACAGGTCGGACATGACTTTGCAACTAACAACAACAAAAGGTTAATTCAATATAAATTATAATTGATATGATTGCTGCCCTTCAGGGAAAAAAAAAGAATAAATTTGGCAGTAACCTGGTGGTACAAGGGTTCGGATTGCATCAAAGATTTGATTATGATGATTAATTATATCCTTAGGGATTCAAGGTGTGCCCTTCTATTGGCATCAATACCACCAGTTCATCAGTTCTATATCAGATGAATTAACTAAATAAATCTTATTTATTCGTGTATAATAAAAGAAGTCACCAGTTATACTTCTTTTAAAGTGTCAGCTTTTGCTATTCTTTCTTTTTCTTTTCTGTTATTGTATTTGCTTTCACTAACCTGCTATCTTCGGCAGCTATCTCAGCCGGCAATTTGTTTTGCAATTATTTCTCCAGTGTGTCATATTTTATTGCTTTTCTTTCTGAAGATAATTCTTGGCCATTTCCTTCTCTCCTTCCAGATTCCATCGAGCTACACGGTCCCCTTATTTTGCTGATCTCTCTCCGCTCACCTTTGTGCATTCTTCCCATGTGGGGCTGGTAATATGGCTCCATTTGATTTCATTTCTAGATTTCATTAACTAACAAACATGCTGTTTGTTAGCACTTATCAGATTATTAAAGGAACTAAATTTGGGTAGGCAGAGATTCGATTCCTTTAAGACCTGCCTGCACACACAGCCCTCTGAAAATATGCTGGCTCACACTCACAGGGAGTGATTGTTAATCATATCTTGTAGTTCCTCGGTGTGCAAAGTGTGATGCAAACCTTGTCTCAGTTCATGGGTATAAAGCAGATGTTTTTTCCTCCTCTTCATAAATGTGCAGATCTGTTCATTGGGGAAACAAAACAACCACTTCATAAACACATGGCCCATCATAGTACTCACTTCAAAAGAACTAAGCCCCAGAGCTCACTGTAACATCATTGCAAAAAAGGCATTAAGAGTTGTCAATCTTTGGCAAAGATGTTTCCCAATACTTCACCAATGTGCTGGAAATGCAAATAGCAAAAGGGAATGTATTACCACATGTGGTGGTCCTGGCATAAAGCGAAACAATATTGGAGTAAAATCAAATCACAATTAGAAGAAATAACCAAACAACATACAGAGATGAGGCCAGAAATATTTTTATTAGGAATACTCCCAGGATCATATGAAAAAGAAATACAGCAAGAATAATCTATGCACAGAATTGGAAAAACAATAATATACCAACCGAAGATAATTTGTTCAGAAAAGTTTTGGAATGTGCGGAAATGAACAAACTAAAAAAGGAGATACAAGAAAAAGAGGAAACAGAATATTACTTAGTATGGGAGAAATGGTATGAATGGCTGGAGGAGAGAGTTAAAAGGCAAGAAAAAATTAAATAATGGTCAAAATAGGAGTAGAAGTACAATAGAAAATATGAGGAAACAAAAACTGTAGAAATGAAATTGTGTACACGGGTATTTATATGTATATATGTAAATAAATAAATCAATATTAGAAGTATATGTACAAAAGATATATTAGAATAAGGGAGAAAAAATGTATAAGTAAGAAATTCTTTACTGACGTGAAACTGTTGAAAAAGAAAAAGTGTTAAAGCTTTCTTTTTATTTTTTTAAAAAAATGTTTAATTAAAAAAAAAAGAGTTGTCAATCTTATTTTACGACGTTTTCTCTCTGGTAGCACTATACTTCAAACTAGGGCATATAAAACCTTTGCCAGACCTATCCTTGAATACTGCTCAACTGCATGGAACCCTCACTGTATTTCAGACATCAATACAATAGAGAGGGTCCGGAAATATTTTACTAGAAGAGTCCTCAAATCTTCTGCTCGAAATAAAATTCCCTATCCCACCAGGCTTGAAATTTTAGCTCTGGATAGCATCGAACTATGCCGTCTACGTTCCAACCTAAGCTTAGTTTAAGATTATTTACCAAAATGCCCTACCTGTAAATGAGTACTTTAATTTCAACCGTAATAACACAAGGGCGACCAATAGATTCAAACTCAATATAATTTGCTCTAATCTTGATTGTAGGAAATATGACTTTAGCAATAGAGTAGTAAATGTCTGGAACACTCTACCTGAATCCTGTTGTTAGTCTTGCTAATCCCCATACCTTTTACCTTAAACTGTCTTCCGTGGACCTTTCATGTTTCTTAAGAGGTCCCTAAGGGGGCGTGCATAAGGCGCACCAGCGTGCCTTCCATCCCTGTCCTACTGTCATCATTTATATGTAATCATAGGAGAACAAACACATCAGGACTAGACTCAACAGTCCATCCACAGTGCGAGCTGCACTGGCTCACGGTGGTCTTCCGGGTGTGCTTCAAAGTTCTGGTTACCACCTTTAAAGCACTCCATGGCTTAGGACCTGGTTATTTACGGGACCGCCTACTACCATCAATAGCCTCCCACCGACCAGTACGCTCCCACAGAGAGGGGCTCCTCCAGGTGCCGTCGCCCAAACAATGTCGACTGGCGGCCCCCAGGGGGAGAGCCTTCTCTGTGGGGGCACCGACGATCTGGAACGAGCTCCCCCCAGAGATACGGAGGATCCCGGATCTGCGCACCTTCCACCGCGAGCTGAAGACTCTTTTATTTCATCAAGCTGGCCTTGCCTAAATCCTCTCCTCTTTTAAGTGCAAATTTTAAATTTTAATGTGTTTTAAAATATGGGTATTTTAAATTATGTGTATTAATTCAGCCAAATTTATTTAATTCATTTTATTCGATTTTAAATTTTTATATGTATGTGTTTTATTTTGTGGCTGTTCACCGCCCTGAGTCCTTCGGGAGTAGGGCGGTATAGAAATTCAATAAAATAAATCAATAAATCAATAAATAAATCAATAAATAAATCAATAAATAAATCAATAAAATAAATGGAGACAGGCCACTCCTTTGAAGACAGCAAAGTCCACATTTTGGACAGAGAGGACTACTGGTTTGAAAGAGGAGTCAAATAAGCCTTCTATGTCAAAATTGAGCGGCCCTCTCTCAACAGAGGGGGAGGGATAGGGCATCATCTATCTCTAGTCTACAACATAGTCCTTTCATCAGTTCCACATCCATTTGCACCACTCAGGTGACCCTGATGACACAGATAAACCTCCAGGTGTCCTCAATGACTCTCTCAAAGGATGCAAATGACCAGCTGTCTGCAAGGAGTATAAATCTTTCCACCATCCAGTCAGAACTGAAGAAGCTTCTCGGATGAGAAGTGAAACATCTTCAAAGAAAAACCAGAAAGTCCAATTGCCTCTTGGAAAAGCACCTTTGGGATAACCATGACCTGGATGACTGAGAATCTCTAAAGACATTCCTCTTCATAAAGAAAAGAGGCTGAGTGTTAGTTTTAGATCTCTTGATCAAGATCCTGTGTATAAATAACCCTCACTCTCCACTCCGTGTGTTCACCTGCACCAGGACCAGTCGTGAAACCCAATTTTTTTTTACTACCAGTTCTGTGGGCGTGGCTTGGTGGGCATGGTGTGGCTTGGTGGGTGTGGCTTGGTGGGTGTGACTTGGTGGGCATGGCAGGGGAAGGATACTGCAAAATCCCCATTCCCTCCCCACTCCAGGGGAAGGATACTGCAAAATCCCCATTCCCTCTCCACTCCAGGGGAAGGATACTGCAAAATCCCCATTCCCTCTCCACTCCAGGGGAAGGATACTGCAAAAACCCCATTCCCTCTCCACTCCAGGGGAAGGATACTGCAAAATCCCCATTCCCTCTCCACTCCAGGGGAAGGATACTGCAAAATCCCCATTCCCTCTCCACTCCAGGGGAAGGATACTGCAAAATCCCCATTCCCTCTCCACTCCAGGGGAAGGATACTGCAAAAACCCCATTCCCTCTCCACTCCAGGGGAAGGATACTGCAAAATCCCCATTCCCTCCCCACTCCAGGGGAAGGATACTGCAAAATCCCCATTCCCTCTCCACTCCAGGGGAAGGATACTGCAAAATCTCCATTTCCACCCTCCCTCCAGGGGAAGGATACTGCAAAATCCCCATTCCCACCCCACTCTGGGGCCAGCCAGAGATGGTATTTGCTGGTTCTCCGAACTGCTCAAAATTTCCGCTACTGGTTCTCCAGAAGCTGTCAGAACCTGCTGGATTTCACCCCTGACCAGGACCATGTGCTTGATGGTTCTGCTCCATTAAACCATCTTTCCAATCAGCCTCCATGTTGCCAGTGTCTTTCTCCCTTCTTGGATGGATATTTCTTCCCACACATCACATAAATGCATAGATATGATATTACCACAGAGTTGGCTCAATTAGGCTCAAATCCTTCAGAAGAAAGAAAGAGGAAAGAAAGAGTTAATTTAGTGCCTTCCAGGCTCTCTATCTTCAACAAGATTTTTGCAATCTACTTACTTCTTCTGTATTCTGCAGAAGCTGTTCCTTCTTAATATTTCATGCAAAGGTTACTAAAGGAACTGCAAGGTTTTTTTTTTCCCTCTCTCACCTTCCCGAGAAGATTGACATGTTTGATTGCTTAATGTCCAGATATTCACCTAAGGCAACGGGAAGACAATAAGAACACACACGAATGCACCGGGCGTTGAATCTTTTTCTTTTCATGATTCAATTGCAAAATGATGAGAAAGGTGTGCATTGTAAGGTGCCGCCTACAATTAAAATGCAGGCATTTATATATATAAAATATAATCAGGGGTGGGCTGCTTGGGGTTCGCAGGGGTTCGGGCAGTGGTGGGTTCCTCCCGGTTCGGTCCGGTTTGGCCGAGCCGGTAGCGGTGACGATATGACATCACCGAACCAGTTCTCCCCCCCCGCCCTCCCACCCCACCACCCTCCCACGTTATTCTTACCTTTTATTTGGTCCCACCCCCAATCTATTGCTGCCTCCTGAGTCCCAGCTGATGACTAGAGGGAAGAAAACTGTTTAAACTCTTGCCGTGGGCTTCAAAGGGCCTTCCTACAGCTGATCAGTGTTAAAAGCAAACAAATGAGTCAGGTCGTAAGTGCGAGGACTGGTCATAAGTGCGAGGACCTTCCAGAAATGACTCTGACCAGTTAGCCACGCCCACCTAGTCACATGACCTCCAAGCCACACCCACAAAGTAAGCCACACCCACAGAACCGGTAGTAAAAAAATTTAGAACCCACCTCTGGGTTCGGAAGAACCTCTAGCTAAGATTCTGTGCAGTTCGGAGAAACCCCCAAATCCCACTCCTGGCTGGCCACGCCCACCCCACCTCACCCCTCCTAGGAGTCCTCACGTGGCCTGTTCAGGATGCAGGTAAGTACAGGGTATGTGTGGAGGCTCGAGGAGGATGAAAAACGGGCCTACCAGAAATTTGGGAAGGCCTGTTTCCAGCCTCTAGAGTGCCTCCGGTGCCTGGGGAGGCTGTTTTCACCCTCCTGGAGGCTCAAGAAAAGCCTCCGGAATCCGGGGAGGGCAAAAACGCCCCTCACCCACTGCGGTGCAGGAGGCCGACTAGGCCACACCCACCATGGCCACGCCCATCCAGCAACTGGGTAGAGAACCCCTTGCTAAAATTTTTGAAGCCCACCCCTGATATAATCTGCCTGAACTGAATCTCAAACTGATCGCTGGAACTCGTAATCTTTTTTTTTTTTTTTGCAAAGAAAGATCAGCAGTGGCAGAGAAATAATATTTCAGGAAAGGTTGGTTGACATTAGGTGATCCTTTAGTTGAGGGGGAAAAATCTGATAACATCTTCCAAAAAAAAAAACCCCTGAAGTGCTCTGGAAGACATCTTAAAAACCACAGGGATATTAAATATTCCTTGAGAAAACATTCATCTTCTAATAAGAAGACAAGATTCTGAACGTGGAAAGCTGTCCCTCTCTTTACCTCCCCTTTATAAAAACCTCACTGCTATAACTTTAGAAGCTCTCAGCTCTCTTTGAAGAAGGAGTCATTTTATTTTTTTTTGAATATGCTCTATTTGTTTACTCACTGAGGGGGTAAGGAAAGATAAGGCATAGTGAAGGGGTAGATAAAGTGTGATGGCAAAACACCATTATAGATAGCAGAGTATCAGCAGTTGGCAAGATATCCACTTGCAAAAACAGAGTTATTTCCTAGACTTTAGTTACTTTTTTTTTTTTGGCCCTGAAGGGAAACAAACAAACAAATAAATAAATATCTGGTCAGGGGATAAAGTGCTTTCAGTCTTTCTGAGAAGAAAACCTGCAAGATTCACATTCCAAACTGGATTGCAGAAAATACAACTTCAGCAACAGATTGGTCAGTGCCTGGAAGGCACTACTTGACTATGTAGTTTCTTCCCCAAACCCCCAAAACTTTAACCTTAGACTGTCTACTGTTGACCTCACCCCATTCCTAAGAGGTCTGTAAGGGGCGTGCATAAGTGCACCAGCGTGCCTACCGTCCCTGTCCTAATATTCCTTTTTACTTACTCTTTTCATGTATTCAAATTATGTTTATACTTTTACCTGTTATCTTATATACGCTTGACAAATAAACTTATGATTATGATAAGATTCTGCACTGAATTAAACAAACAAACAAATAAAAAACTTCTAGTGTTGTCTCTTTGCTTATACCGTATACGTTCTTGCTCAGAACGTGAATTGTTCTTTAATTGAAGTAATTGTGCCGGCTGTCTTAGCATGATAAACAAATTGCCTCCCCATTTAAGAGTCTTTACTGAATTACCTGTAGCAACATGGAGGTACTATGCGGTTACAGACTGATCTCATATTATTTGGAAAAGTCTGCTTAGGATATAGAGTTTGGTAAATCCAAATTCTCCTCCTCCTCCTCCTCCTCCTCCTCTTGCCTCTCCTTCTTCTCCTTCTCCTTTTCCTTCTCCTTCTTCTCCTCCTCCTCCTCTTCCTCTTCTGCCTCCCCCTTCTTCCAGTTTCTTCTTCTTCTCCAGAGGTGATTTGGACAATGCCCACCCTGTCTGATCTTCTGAGATGGACAGAAATAATCAAAGATAACCCTCCTTTGCACCATGTAGGCCTCATGTTCCAGAAAAAAAATGACATAATGTTTTTGTGTGTGGCTCATACATGACTTTTCTTTACAACCAGTGCATGGATATAGAATAATTTTACAGAGTGTTATCCACCAGTTACACACACACACACATACACACCCCACAAATAGCATTTTAATAGGGATTGGTGTCATATCTACAGTACCAAACATTCTGTAAGAAGTGAACAGAGGGCTAAGATAAGTAGCGTGTGGGCCTGGATATGTGGGTGAGTTTTAGATGTTTCCACACAGCCTTACTTTTAATAGGATACAAATGAATGGTCTTCCCACTCTTCACGGAGGCAAATGACATGAAGCAAATATGCACACTTATCTTAATTTTTGTTGTTGTTGTTACCCCGGAGTGGGAGTGGGGGGAATCTGTTTTTAGCAGCCATTGTAACTGTAAATGTGATGTTAAAAATAAGCATTATGTTCCATTTCCCACGGACTGTGTACATATGGTGGGGGAGCTCCGTAGATAGCAAAGAAAGCCCCCCCCCCAAGCCATGGGAGATAAAACAGAGTTTAAGAGACTGCTCTTAAGTGCATACTAAAATGGAAATGTTTAAAATACCTCCTTCCACCCTAAGCACAAAGCTGCATTTGAAAACTCATGCTTGATCAATGGACTGGAAAATAATGACTTTTTGTGCTGGGTACAGCATGAAATCTGATTGTTGTCTCATTGGTTATGACATGGTTAGATATATACCGCCTATTGTTTCATTCCATGTGGATTGCTAGAGTGCGGTTTTAATTCATCCTTGCAGAGCCGCAAAGCTGTAGGATGCACTTTCGAACACAAAATGGTATTACTCTCCCAGTTCTGCATTGATCCAGTATTAAATTTACAATGGCAACTCTCTACAGTTTCCTTAATAAAGATACTGTTAAGCTGTCCTTGGCATTCAGGGGTATTTTAATCTAGATTGTGGTGCTGCGGGAGGAATCGTTTTACACTTAAAGGGGGCATTTGTGGCCTCCACACTGCGCCATCTCGAGTTTCATTAACAATTTAATTTAATGTGCGAGCAACTTTTGACTGTTGCAACCTTTAACCTCACAATGCTGGCATCTTAGTAAGGGATGTGTTTGATTCAGAAATTGGTTTACAGAGTTATTTGACTGGATTTGCAAACCAAAGTGCCTGGCTAGATCTGTTTGCCAAGTCAACTCAAAGCATTGAATCAAACTGGCGTGCATCTGAATAATTTTGGACCGCTTTCCACCGTGCTATGATTTTATCCTGAATTGAATTGGACCAGTTTGGATTGTTTGATTTAAAATGGTTCAGACATCCAAACAGAATCAAATTGATTTTTACAAATTAATTCAGAAGTGAAATTGAATTGATGAACTATTTTGGAAAATTGATTTGAAGCCTGCCTGATTCTAACCAGCCTTGTATTTGTGATGTGGTTGTAAGATTACATGGGATTTGTGAATGGTTTTGTTTATATATAATATATCACACTTAGTAGTGGTTTGTTTAATCATGGCTTGTGGAAGAGGGGAAAATGTCCGAGTTTGCTGAACAATCTAAGTGTGAGATAAGAGCCCTGACTTTATGTATGGACATGACATGCAGTGTATTTTTGAAAATCATGTGACTTCATCACACACACACACACACACACACACACACACATATACATATTCTTTCTAGCCAGGTTTTACCTACGTAAACTAAGTTGTTCTACAGCCCTGGTTCTGTGAAATCTCATTCACAAGTTTCTGGGCCTTTTTTCTGCTGACAAACTGCAACACAGAGTTTAGGTAGGTAAAACCTGGCTAGAAAGAATATGCACATCAAAAACCTACGAAAAAGGAAAAAAGACATATGTATGTATGTGTATGTATATATATATATATATATATATATATATATATATATATATATATATATATATATATATATATATATATATATATATATATATATATATATATATATATATATATATATATATGTTTTTCTTCTAGCCAGGTTTTCCCTACGTAGCCAAGGTTTTTTTTTTTTTTTTTTTGTAGCTCCAGCTCAGTAGAATCACATCTACTCGGTTCTGGGCTTTTTTCCTTTCTGACACCTAGCAAGCTCTAACTGCTAGGTGGGAGACCTAAATAGATCCATTTCTAGCTCGTTAGCTGTCATCAGTAGGCCACACCCATGTCTTACATAGGGAAAACCTGGCTAGAAGAAAAACACACATAAACCCTACGAAGAAGTAAGAAATATATATATATATATATATATATATATATATATATATATATATATATATATATATATATATATATATATATATATATATATATATATATATATATATAGTGTTTTTCTATCAAGGCACATAATATATGTATGTGTGTGTGTGTGGTATACATGGGTTAGAAGAAAGGACACATTATAGCTGCAGATGCTTCTGCTTTGCCTTATCTAATGTATTTATTTATTATTATTTATTAATTCAATTTGTATGCCACCCCTCTCCGAAGACTCAGGGTGGCTCACAATGCATTTAAAATCATTATAAAAAACATTTAAAAATTTAAAACACTAAAACTCATTCATACCATTCATGGCCAGATCTCGACGGATCGCAAGAGCGAGATCAACGGCCTGCCGGAAAAGCCAGGTCTTCACCGCTTTTCGGAAGGCCAATAGGGAGGGGATGGTCCGGACCTCAGGAGGTAACTGGTTCCAGAGAGCTGGGGCAGCCACAGAGAAGGCCCTCCCCCGCGGGCCCTCCAGCCGGCATTGTTTAGCTGACAGGACCCGGAGGAGACCAACTCTGTGGGATCTTACCGGTCATTGGGAGTTATGCGGTAGAAGGCGGTCTCGAAGATACCCTGGCCCTGAGCCATGTAGGGCTTTAAAGGTAATAACCAATACCTTGAATTGTGACTGGAGACCAATAGGGAGCCAGTGCAGCTCGTGGAGAATTGGTGTAATATGGGTGTACTTAGGTGCACCCACAACAGCTCGTGCAGCTGCGTTCTGGACCAACTGTAGTCTCCGAAAAGTTTTCATGGGTAGCCCCATGTAGAGCACATTGCAATAATCTAACCATGAGGTGACAAGGGCATGAGTGACAGTGAGGAGAGCTTCCCGATCCAAGTAGGGTCGCAATTGGTGCACCAGGCGAACCTGTGCAAAGGTCCCCCTAGCCTCAGCTGTCAGATGTTGCTCTAATCTCAGCTGTGAGTCTAGGAGGAAACCCGAATTGCGAACTCGTTCTGAGGGGGACAATTTCTCCTCCCCCCCAATATTTATTTCTTATCTGTATTAAAAATACAGGTAAGAAATAAACTTAAAAAAAAAAGCTTCTGATTTCTGACAGACTGAGTCTCTACTGAACCCCCATTGGAGCAGGTGAATAAGTAATTGGGATCATAGCAGTTACCTTCACTACTGGTTCAGAAATGTGAGTGTGTGCGCGCACGCTTGCTTTGCCCATGCGCAGGGCTTCTGTGCATGCACAGAGCATCAGTGATGACATCTGGGTGGGTGGGCAGAGCGTCCCGCCGCTGCTGCTGCTGCTGGTTCACCCGAACCTGGGCGAACTGGTAGAAACCCACCACTGGATCATAGGTAATAAAAATAATGATAAAAGTCTATAAAACTCTGATATATCACTAGACAGACAGACAGACAGATATAGATAGATGAGAGATAGAGATGATAAAGATGATAGAGAGAGAGAGAGAGGAGAGGGAGAGAGAGAGAGTTTAGAGAGAGATTAGAGAGGGGTGTCAAACTGGCGGTCCATGGGCCAGATGCGTCATGCACAGGCCACTCCCACCCTAGCTCCACAAAGGGAAAAAACATTGTGAAAAGTCACATGATGGTAATGTGACACTGCAAGTTTGACACTAATGGATTAGAGATAGAGATAGGATGGGGATGGGGATTATTATTATTATTTTATTATTATTATTTATTGAATTTGTATACCGCCCTACTCCCGAAGGACTCAGGGCGGTGAACAGCCAAATAAAATACATATAATACAAATGTTAAAAAACCATTAAAATACAATTAAATAATTGGCCCAGAAAATGAAATTTAAAACACCCCAAATTCATAAGACAATTTAAAATTTAAAATTTTTTAAAAAGTTTAAAAAGTTTAAAAGAGCGGTTAGGCCAGGCCGACCTGCTGGAAAAGAAATGTTTTGACGGCATGGCGGAAAGTGCGCAGGTCTGGGATCCTCTGTATCTCCGGGGGGAGCTCGTTCCAGATGGCGGGTGCCCCAACAGAGAAGGCTCTCCCCCTGGGGGCCGCCGGTCGACATTGTTTGGCTGATGGCAACCTGAGGAGCCCCTCTCTATGGGAGCGTACTGGTTGGTGAGACCAGTACGGATGGGGATGGGGATGGGGATGGGATGGGGATGGGGATGGGGATGGGGATGGGGATGGGGATGGGGATGGGGAGAGAGACAGACACAGACACAGACACAGAGAGATACAGAAACACACACACCCACCCACACACACACACACACACAGAGAGAGAGAGAGAGAGAGAGAGACAGAGACAGAGACAGAGGCAGAGACAGAGACAGACAGAGAGAGAGACAGAGAGAGAGACAGAGGCAGAGACCGAGACAGAGAGACAGAGATATTCCTTTATGGTACAAAATTCATCCACTTTCTCATTTTTTTGAGAATTGAACTCCTGATAAGGATTTGTTAAAGTGTTTGGTCCTAAAATATGACCAGGAAGTTAAAATGGCATTGGTAGTTTAGAATGTACAGCAACACCACACAAAATGAGCTGTTGATACCATATAGGTGTCAACTTGCAAAGCTTTCAAGTTGCCATGAGCAGGAGTAGATACTAATACTTTTTTTGTGTTCAAAAGGACTGATAGAAATATATTCAAAATATGGTTTCCTCAGACTTCTGCCATAAAATGGGTACGCTATGGTGCTACCAAAATAAATAAATAAATAAATAAAAAAGCTCAACTTGAGTTTTCATGCTTATTATCTTGTTCTTTTATTTCTTTGGATGTCAATGGCTTTTACACACTGGGTCAGCCTCTTGTTAGCTTCCATGAATCTCAATGGCATTCACAAACTTCAGGACAGATTCCTCTATTGCTTTGCTCTCCAATTGAGTGATAAATATAAAAGGGGAAGACTCAGTGGGAAAAAAGAGTCATTCAAGCAAAGGAAATGCAGTCCTTTACCATGTTGTTGGGGGTATCTGAGAACCGGTGAGATTTCTTCTAAGCTTCAAAGTGACTTTCCAGTTGTCAATCTCTCTAAGTGAGATTCTTGAAGGAAGAGGGGTGATTAAAGACCGTTCCACTGGAGACAAAGTACAACATCTGTACAGCCCTTCTCCCGTTTCCCATGGCTAGCGCGAGCAAAGTACGTGATGAAAACCATGACTCATTACAGAATTAATTGTGCAAGATGAAGGAATGGATTTACATCTGCTTGATGTGCCTAATGGCTTGGGGTGGCAAGATTCAACGGTGACAATGCAGAAATTATTTGGAGCGTTCTGCTTGTAAAATGAGCGTTTTTTAAATTGATACTTACGACCCCGTCCACTCTGCCTTGACAAATGAGGGAGAGAATGGACTACCTTACAGCATCCTCAATTTGCTCTCTTGGGCAGCACTGATGTTGGGCTAAATCTAAGCTAGTATAAGAAGGGAAGGGGAAGCTTGCAAGGGATTCATTTTGGAATAATATAATATCCTGTTGGTCTTGCACACGTGTAAGTGTGCATGTGCATAAACAAACATTTATATGCACATATATATGACCCCATTTATTTGCATTTACTTCCTTTGTTTATGTTCATGTTCATACCTATATTTGTTACCTTGTACATGTTTGACAAATAAATAAATTAAATAAATTAAATAAATAAATAAATAAATAAATAAATAAATAAATAAATAAATAAATAAATAAATATACACACAATCATATATACTGTATCAAGTTAAAGCATCAGCATACACATACATACAGTATTCAGGTGGGGGTGGGCGGGAATCCTTTCTTGTATATTCCCAGTTTAGGTCAGTAAGAATTGGTGTGGCTAGTGTTGAGAAGAGTCATAAAGGCATAGTGGTTATAATCCTTGTGCAGACATGTAGAACAATTTATTGAACAGAGAAATATATCTTTATATAAATTCTCTGTAGTTTATTTACTTTTCCACTGGGCGGGCCTTCCTTCCTTCCTTCCTTCCTTCCTTCCTTCCTTCCTTCCTTCCTTCCTTCCTTCCTTCCCTTCCCTTCCCTTCCCTTCCCTTCCCTTCCCTTCCCTTCCTTCTTCCTTCCTTCCTTCCTTCCTTCCTTCCTTCCTTCCTTCCTTCCTCCCTCCCTCCCTCCCTCCCTTCCTCCCTCCCTCCCTTCCTCCCTCCCTCCCTCCCTCCCTCCCTTCCAAAGCAAAAATGATGATTAGGAGACTCGAGGATAAAACATATAAAGAATGGTTGCTGGAATTGGGTATGTCTAGTTTAATGAAAAGAAGGACTAGGGGAAGGGAAGAAGAAGGAGTCAAGCTGTTCTCCAAAGCACCTGGAGGCAGAACAAGAATCAGTGAATGGAAACTAATCAAGAGAAGCAACCTAGAACTAAGGAGAAATTTCCTGACAGTGAGAACAATTAATCAGTGGAACAACTTGCCTCCAGAAGTTGTGAATGCTCCAACACCGGAAGCTTTTAAGAAGAGATTGGACAACCATTATTCTGAAGTTGTGTAGGGTTTCCTGCCTAAGCAGAGGGTTGGACTAGAAGACCTCCAAGGTCCCTTCCAACTCTGTTATTCTATTCTATTCTATTCTATTCTATTCTATTCTATTCTATTCTATTCTATTCTATTCTATTCTATTCTATTCTATTCTATTCTATTCCTTCCCTACAATTTCATGTATTTTCCAGTTGCTTCAGGTTGGAGCATGAAAACATATCAGGGACCATATTTTTGCTCTACCGAGATGAACAGAGAGTGATGATATCTGTTCCTACCCTCCAGGAACAGTTGGTGGCCTGAATTCCCAACAGGACCACTTGGCAAAGCAGAAATGCTCTTATTGAAGGACAACTGGTGAGCACTTTTGATTCTTACTCTTTTAGTACAATCAGAAGTCAGAGACAAAAGTGCAAAAGACGGGAGGGAAACAACATCGCTTCACAAGATGGCTGTTATACCTTTCAACCAGCTATTATACAGTATCCGATTGAATGATGATGTGATTGGATAAATTTGAGGAAGTACATTTATTCCCATTAGGAACAAACTGGCCTGATGAATCCAACAGTTCGGTTCAAATTAACTTGATTTTCCAAGTTAAATCAAAGATCTTAATCAGATTAGGTCAATGGACTGGGTCAAATCAAATATTCTAAAATCAAATCAGAGCCAAATATGCCCATCCTTATTGCCCATCTTACTGCTGAGATGTATGCGTGTGTGTTTATGAGTAACAAATTGTGCATCTGATAGAGACATTTAAAAAAAGAAAGAAAAGTAACAGCACGGTCCAATTAAGAAGGCTTTTGATTATGCTGACACAGGTCTCTAACGTTGTCTTCTGTGGTTATTAAGGACCTCCCAAAAATCCAAAGAGGTCTTTAAATCGTTCTGGACTCAACATAAGAACCCTGTTTCTGATCCACTTTAACATCATTAAAATCCAGCTGATGTTTTGACTTACTAACCAAAGGAGATTTCTTTACGAGAACCAAGAAGCTTCGAAATGTGCCCATTGTTGTTGTTACTTGCGAAGTTATGTCTGACCCATCATGACATTGGAGAACATTCCTCCAGGCCTTCCTGTCCTATACCATCCTCTGAAGTCCATTTAAGCTCATGCCAACTGCTTCAGGGACCCCATCCAGCCACCTCGTTCTCTGCCCCGTCCCCTTCTTCTTTTGCCCTCCATCGTTCCCAGCATTAGGCTCTTCTCTAGTGAGTCCTTCCTTCTCATTAAGTGGCCAAAGTATTTGAGTTTCATCTTCAGGACCTGGCCTTCTAAAGAGTAGTCAGGGTTGATCTCCTCTAGGACTGACCGGTTGGATCGCCTTGCAGTCCAAGGGACTCGCAGGAGTCTTCTCCAGCACCAGAGTTCAAAGGCCTCAATTCTTTGGCGCTCAGCCTTTCTTATGGTCCAACTTTCACAGCCATACATTGCAACTGGGAAAACTGTAGCCTTGACTCTGCACACTTTTGTTGGCAGGGTGATGTCTCTGCTTTTTAGAATGCTGTCTTGATTTGCCATAGCTTTCCTTCCCAGGAACAAGCGTCTCTTAATGTCTTGGCTGCAGTCCTCATCTGCGGTGATCTTGGAGCCCAGGAAAATAAAAGCTGTCACTACTTCCATTTCTTCCCCATCTATTTGCCAGGAAATGTGCCCATAGAACAATATTTCTACTTCCTTCAAAAATTAGCAGGCTTTGGCAGCGCCCGTAACTCAAAATATTGTTAAAGTGCCTCGGCTGTTGCAAATTTTATGATGGCTTGGGGCGGTGGGGGGGGGAGATGCCATGAGGGTCACGGATGTGTAGCTGGCGATTGGACGAAGAAAAATATCTCCCTCTAATGTTCTCAGACATCAATAATCTCTTCTCCTTTTTTTATTTTGCCATCCCTCCATATGATACCTTTAGTAGTTTGCTACAAAGCTTTCATTATAAATTGACAGCTGCTGATATGCTTACAGAAGCATTTCATGACTTGGCCCCCACATCTGAGAGAGAGAGAGAGTTGGGTTATTCGGCTGTGTTTCTGCTTGATATAGGTTGCACTACTTTCCCAGCTAACGTTCTCGCTGGAGTGCCGTAAATCATATTGACCTGCAAGCTACTCAGTTAGATTTGGCATTTTCCCATTTGCCAGCTGCTGTTATGACACTTTCCTAAACTGTTAGAATACACGCATAGCTATCAATATTGCATCTGTTTCTGGGACAAGAGAGTCACATTACCTATAGTAAGGTAAAGGTTCCCCTTGCACATATGTGCTAGTCATTCCTGACTCTAGGGGGCGGTGCTCATCTCCGTTTCAAAGCCAAAGAGCCAGTGCTGTCCAAAGATGTCTCTGTGATCATGTGGATGGCATGACAAAATGCCAAAGGCGCACGGAACGCTGTTACCTTCCCACCAAAGGGGGTCCCTATTTTTCTACTTGCATTTTTTACGTGCTTTCAAGCTGCTAGGTTGGCAGAAGCTGGGACAAGTAACGGGAGCTCACCCCATTACGCGGCACTAGGGATTCGAACCACTGAACTGCCGACCTTTTGATCGACAAGCTCAGCATCTTAGCCACTGAGCCACCACATCCCCTATTACCTACAGTATGGCCAAAATTGTGGAAACCTTTTTGTATTTTTGAGGTTTGATGGCTAATAACAGCACTTTTTTTTCATTTATTAGGAGCAACATTCCGGCAATACTCGGATGCAGTTAGGACTAATCCCACGTAGATTTACATTCCCCTATGACCCTGTCTCTCCCCTCCCCTCTGGCCATGTCATAAATCACATTCTCCAATTAACCACTTTGGCTGGCTGTGAAACCTAACACTCTCCTTCTGATTGCGGTCAGGAAGAATGTATGGAATTCACTTCAGTTCTCCCTTCTTCCTGCTCATGGCAACTTGAAAGCTTTGCAAGTTGACAGAGAGATTCCCTGTTTTTACACCTGTAGAAATGGGATTAATAAATAAATTGATCATGAAGAAGTAACAAGAATTGGGCAGGGACATTTAATTGAGAGCCCTTATCAATTATTTCCTTTCCAGCAGATACATTCTTACTTTATGATCTAAGAAAAAATTAGTGATTTCTAGGAAGGAGAACTATAAAGCATCAAGCATTTCTTTGGAAAAAAACTTAAAAAGACTGTAAATGGGGAAACGGATCACTCACAATCTTCACTGAGTTGCAAAGATTCCGGCAAAATATTCATTACATAATTTTTCAATGCAAGCTAGAAATAAGTGGTTTTAGCTGTTATGGCAATAACATAAGATTGTACTGGCTGGCCCTGAACTAATTCCAAATAAAACTTTGTGTTGTCTATTTTAGGTTCCAAAATAAGAGATATTGTGACAGAGGAATAAAGGTAGACCTCAGCTACGCGACTGGGAAAGAGAATGAACTACAAATACAATGTATGGATATTTTGTCAGAGAGGAAAATGAACTTTTAATTGCTCTGTGTTTCTGGATCTCTGCAATTCTTTTATTAGAAATTAATTATACTTATCTAACTGAGCACTGATTGCACTGAAGTTTGCCACACGCGTGGTTTGCTATTTTGTGTTCATTTTATTCTTACATGTAATTCACAAGATGCACAGCTACCCTAAAGGAATCCGGTCAGAGGTGGTATTCAGCCAGTTCGTACAAGTTCGCACAAACCAGTAGCGGAGATCACAGGTGGGCCCACCCACCCACCCCCTGTCTTGGCTCCATGCCATTCTATTCAGGCACAGTTTTGAGGCTGGTCGCATGTGTGGAAGGTGCGCATGTGAGCAAAGCATATGTGTGGATGGGTGGGCACATGTGCAGGAGGTGGCAACAAAATGTGAAACCCACCATGCCAGCGTTCCAAAAACAACCCCTCTCCAATTAAAAACTCTGAAGCAAGCATTTTCCAAAGTTCTATTTACTAGAATAGGTAAACTGGCACATCTGGGTAAACCCGAATCTGAGAGTTCTGGGTTTTCTCTCAGTAAATCAAAACCCCCAAAACCATCCCCTCACTCCTCAGTCGATCACATGCTCCAATAACCATCCATCCCATCTGGAGACATCACTCCAACCATTCCTTCTCCAGATGCAGGATCGGCCTGATCGAAAGGAAGAATGCTATTTTATCTAAAACCAATCCCTCTACGAAAATCCCCTCTCCTACTTTCTCACACAGGAGAAGGCGGCAGCGTGGAAGCTTCCAGCCTAATATGGCTTCCAAAGATGACACACCGCTGTATCCAGTCATATTTAATTGTGTGTTTTATAACATCAAATCAAATCAAATACAAAGTTTTAGCGATCAGATTTTTAACGTAAGATTTCTTTTGGAAGTAGCTTGCAGAGAAGATCCTGGTCAGTTGGAAGAAGAAGAAGAAAAAAAAAAAAGGAGAAGAAAGAAAATCTGTATTTTCTACTCGTCAGACCGTTGAAGAGAGAATCCATTTTTTGGACTTTCAGAACAGCTCAAAAGGGTTAATGTGTTTTGTGGTTTGTTCCAAAATTGAAATGACTTTCTAATGCTCATTGAATTTGGACTTTTCCAAATAATGATTCAAGCAATGCATTATACAGTGGTGGGATTCATTTTTTTTTACTACCGGTTTTGTGGGTGTGGCTTGTTGGGCATGGCCAGGGGATGTGGCAGGCTGCACTCAGCCACCTGTACCCCTCTGGGAGCAAAAATTACCCAAACATCCACACAACAGACCAAGTAATGCTGTCCAACAGCTCACTGATGGTGGCCCTTTAGTTCATTGTTGAGTGCAATTATAACTCTGGGATAAAAACTATTCAGACAACATGTAGTCCGAGTTTTAATTGTTCTGTATATATTTTGTCAGTGAGAGGAATGGACTTTGGAGGCACAGGGTGATATTCTGAAGAGTATCTAGTTGTTACTTTAAAGAGGAATATTTAGACTGTAAATATGAATACCGTACAAGGGATTAAGAGCTGCGTGTTAAGGATCTTCATTTGTACCATATCTGAAAATAAATTACCGGAGAAGAAGGATCTCTTTTATAATGTGTGCTTTGACAGGAGCACAGAAAGGTAAGGCATAAATGAATGCGCAAATTAGTTCTTATTGTGTAGAGACATAGAGATTGGGAGAAGATAATGACAAAGGGAGATTTTAGGTTTAGATTTTAGACTTCAAAGTGAAAGAATTAAAATTGAGACGGCTAGTTATCCCTTACTGGGGAACACTCAGTTCTTCCACTGAACAAAATTAAAGAGAACCATTTTTGATTCAGGTTTTCTTCATGCTAAAAAAATAAAGAGGTCTTTATATGCATTTCTATAAACGTAGATACTAGAGATACGCATACATCACTTTTGCAGCATCTGCATTATCATTTAAATGTTGGTCTCCCAAATCCAAATTAAATATTACTGTGAATATTAACACTAGGCACTTTTCTACCAATTGCACTGCCATTTGTATATATTTTATTTTATTTTTTCCCCCCTCTCCTAAGGTACCATGGAAATTAGTGACTGCTTTAGGTAAATACAGTACATATTTCGGATTCATTAGCAAAGATACACAGAGAATGAATAAGTAGCCTTAACTTGAAAGTTTCTCCATTCCATCACACCTCTCTCTCTCTCTCTCTCTCTCTCTCACACACACACACACATAGATACACACAGAAATCTCTCTCTCACACACACACACGCACAAACCAGTGGTGGGTTCCTCCCGGTTCCGGCCGGTTCTGCCGAGCCGGTAGCGGTGACGATATGATGCAAAAATACCTGAGTAGATCAGTGCCTGCAAAAATAAATGGGTAGACCAGTGCCTGAAAAAATACATGAGTAGATCAGTGCCTGCAAAAATAAATGGGTAGACCAGTGCCTGCAAAAATACATGAGTAGACCAGTGCCTGCAAAAATAAATGGATAGACCAGTGCCTGCAAAAATAAATGGGTAGACCAGTGCCTGAAAAAATACATGAGTAGATCAGTGCCTGAAAAAATACATGAGTAGATCAGTGCCTGCAAAAATAAATGGATAGACCAGTGCCTGCAAAAATACATGAGTAGACCAGTGCCTGCAAAAATAAATGGATAGACCAGTGCCTGCAAAAATAAATGGGTAGACCAGTGCCTGCAAAAATACATGAGTAGATCAGTGCCTGCAAAAATAAATGGGTAGACCAGTGCCTGCAAAAATACATGAGTAGATCAGTGCCTGCAAAAATAAATGGGTAGACCAGTGCCTGCAAGAATAAATGGGTAGATCAGTACAGCTCTGCAAGTAGTTAAAAGCCTGGTAGACCAGTACCTCTGCTAAATCCTAAATAATTGTCACATGACCATCAAGCCACGCCCACAAAATAAGCCATGCTCACAGAACCGGTAGTAAAAAAATTTAGAACCCACCCCTGGTAAAACACAAATCTGTCTTGCTCTCCCTCTCACAGAAATACACACAAATCTCTCTCTCACACACACACAAAGATACACGTATCCCTCTCATACACACAGATACACAAACAAATCTTTCTCTCTCACACACACACAAACACAAATCTTCTGTTTTGCTCTATCTCTCACATAAATACGCATAAATCTCTAAAACACATCCTTGCTTTTTGAAAAAGTATTTGAAGATAGTGGTCACTGGCTATAATGGATGCATGCATTTCTGAGTCCCTTGCTCTCTCTTCTCTGACCTACAATTGAGCTGAGAAGAACACATTTCCCTCCATGGGAATCGCTGACTAACCCCTGGGAAGAAGGGTTGGGAAAGTTTTATCTCACATCAAGAGCTGAAGAGCGATAACCATTTCTCCACTCTTAGATAAGAAGAATGGATCTAGGGGGAAAATATTAAAGCCCAGGGTGCGATTTGATTGATTCAGTATTGAGCCAGAAGTTCGCCATGCCTGACTTAAAAGGATGTCTGAAAATTGTAATTGTTGAATATTTTGAGAGGGAAGTTGCGTTTTAAAATGTATGCTTACTGTGGGGAAATAAAGCTATTGAATTATGAGGGAAAAAAATGTGAAGGATCATGAAGCAGAAATAATGGTTCATTCCCAGCTCTAGACTTGGGCTCCATACTTAATTGTTGTGCGCTGTTTTATGTATGCTTCCTGCATTGCACAAAGCAAACACATCCATTAATTTTAACTTTGCAAAATATATTACGCTAATATAGTTCCAACCACGAACGGTAACATTTACTGCAAGAAGTTATTAAGATCTTGGACTGAGATAGGAATGACCCAGGTGGAATTCAGAATTCAGCCATGAAAGCTCTTTCAATGTGTCAGTCTCTCTTGTTTCACCACCATTCGTTTAGTGACCTAGTTGTAGTTACAATGACACTGGGGAAAAAAGCAACTTATGACCAGTTTTCACACTTATGACCATTGCAGCATCCCATTATACCTTCATATGAGCCACAGTGGCGCAGTGCTTAGACTGCAGTACTGCAGGTTACTTTTGCTGACTGCAATTTGGTAGTTCGAATCTCAACAAGCTCAAGGTTGACTCAGCCTTCCATCCTTCCGAGGTCAGTAAAATGACGACCCAGATTGTTGGGGGGCAAGAGGCTGACTCTGTAAACTGCTTAGAGAGGGCTGGAAAGCACTGTAAAGCAATATATAAATCTAAGTGCTATTGTTATTGCTATATGAACACCATTTATAAACTTCACAGCTGGTTTCTGACAACTCAGCTCCCAAACATGACAAACCCTCTGTAGTTAAATAAATGTTCCCTTTATTAGGAATGCCGGCAGCCCCAGCAAAATGTTTCTTTCCCAGGCTAACAAGTTCATCCATCCAGAAGATGAATAGTTGTCTGCCACATCTATTCATCTCCACCCTCTGCCTTTTATCCCCACAGCTAGGGTGGAGCTTCACTAGCAGTGGTGCATCTTCTATCCCAAGAATTGGCCCATAGATTTCCACTGCTCTCCTCTCCTCTGCCTTCTGCACATCCGCACGCAGGCACTGGACCCAGCTGTTCCTCTTCTTCCTCATCAGCCACCTCCAGACCTGGGGGCTGTAGACTCTTCATCTGAGGGTGATGGACAGTCCAGCCTCCACATCTGTCTCTCTCTCTCTCTGCCAGCTCCATTCCCTCTTCCCCGTCAGAGCTCTCAGGCTGCCTTGATGCTGACTCTGACTCCCATATCTCCTCCTCATCTGATTCAGCTGCTGAAGGGGCCAGCAGTCAACAGGCCACAACAGGCAAATTAAGTCAAAGGAGGAAATCCGATTTGCTTAACAACCGTGTGATTCATTTAACAATGGTAGCAAAAAGGTTGTTGCCACATAAAATGGGGTGTAACTTACATAACAATTGTCTTGCTTTGACATTTTGGGATCAATCGTGGTCATATGTCAAGGACTATCTGTATCTCAGAGGACTTCTGTAGAGAAAAACTGGAGAAGGGATTTTTTGTGTGTGTGTGTGCCTTAGCATTTAGAGGAAAGACAGGATACAAATTTAACAAACAAATAAAATAACGCAAACGCTATAGATTAGAGGAGGAGATGCCAGACAAGATATTATTTCTGATGCACACTGAATGATTGAAAGAGCCAAAGAGTAGCAAAAATAATCAATATCTGTTTCATTGATCATAGAAAAGCCTTTGATTGTGTTGATCAGGTCAAGCTGTGGAATGTGTTTAGAAGAAGAAGGACTAGGGAGCAGTAATGCTTCCTTTCTTAACTTCTTGGTTTCCATGAGGTATGCCAGCACACAGTTGCTAATTCAGTGGTGTTGAAGTGCTGAGGTTAGGGTAAAATATTTTGCACTAGAGGGACCTTGGAGTCCTAGTGGACAACCATTTAAATATGAGCCAGCCATGTGACCAACACAGTTCTGGACTACATAAACAGAGGGATAGAATCAAGATCATGTGAAGTGTTAATACCACTTTATAATGCCTTGGTAAGGCCACAGTTGGAATCCTGCATCCAGTTTTGGTCACCACGATGTAAAAAAAATGTTGGGACTCTAGAAAGAGTGCAGAGAAGAGCAACAAAGAGGATTAGGGGACTGGAGGCTAAAACATATGAAGAACGGTTGCAGGAACTGGGTATGTCTAGTTTAATGAAGAGAAGGACTAGGGGAGACATGATAGCAGTGTTCCAATATCTCAGGGGCTTCCACAAAGAAGAGGGAGTCAAGCTATTCTCCAAATCACCTGAGGGCAGGGCAAGAAGCAATGGGTGGAAACTAATCAAAAAGAGAAGCAACTTAGAACTAAGAAGAAATTTCCTGACAGTCAGAACAATTAATAAGCGGAACAACTTGCCTTCAGAAGTTGTAAATGCTCCAACACTGGAAATTTTTAAGAAGATGTTGGATAACCATTTGTCTGAAGTGGTGTAGGGTTTCCTGCCTGGGCAGGGGGTTGGACTAGAAGACCTCCAAAGTCCCTTCCAACTCTGTTATTCTCTTCTCTTCTCTTCTCTTCTCTTCTCTTCTCTTCTCTTCTCTTCTCTTCTCTTCTCTTCCCCCTTTCTGAGTTTCTGCAATCATTAGCAATTTTTAAATGAGTGGTAACAAAATCATGGTTGACTGAAATTGTAGCCTCGCAGATGCCAACGAACAGTTTCCAAAGGATGAAGCATTGTTTGAGTCACACAACAAAGATTGTTTCTTCACATTTGGAAATCAAAACCCAGAGGGAAGGTTACAATGCTGTATGGTCGTGACTGGAATATTACTTACAGATATGGAAAACAATTTTACCGGGAAGAAAAGTCACTTTTGACATGGTGATCAAATGCTAATGGATTATTTTGGAGCCGCCTTCAGTCTCAATATAAGAAAACATCTACGCATACCTCACCTTTCTCTGTGTGATAGAAAGTATTCATTTTCACACAATGATTGGCATCTTGGAAAAGGAAACATACTGTGCATTTTCAGAATTGTTGATTTTTCTGGTCCAGAAAGGTTTGGGTTGACTGGTAGACAATTGGCTGATGAACTACTTTGCCATTATTGTCTATATTCAGAGTGAATAGGGTCTCTGTCACAAAACTTAACAATAATAAAAGAACAGAGTTGGAAGGGACCTTGGAGGTCTTCTTATCAAACCACCTGCTCAGGCAGAAGACCCTATACCATTTCAGACAAGTGGGTTTCCAATTTCTTCTTAAAAACTTCCAATGTTGGAGCACCCTCAACTTCTGGAGGCAAGTAGTTCCACTGGTTACTTGGTCCACTCTCAGGAATTTTCTCCTTAGTTCTAGCTTGCTTCTCTCCTTGTTTTGTTTCCATCCATTGTTTCTTGTCTTGCCTGCAGGTCCTTTGGAGAATAGTTGATTCTTGTTTGTGGCAGTCCAAACAAGAATTAATTATTTAAACATGGAAGACTGCTATCATGTCATCATGTTTTGTGGTGTCATTCTTCTTCTTCTTCTTCTTCTTCTTCTTCTTCTTCTTCTTCTTCTTCTTCTTCTTCTTCTTCTTCTTCTTCTTCTTCTTCTTCTTCTTCTTCTTCTTCTTCTTCTTCTTCTTCTCCTCTTCTTCTTCTCCTTCTCCTCCTCCTCCTCCTCCTCCTCCTCCTCCTCCTCCTCCTCCTCCTCCTCCTCCTTCTCCTTCTCCTTCTTCTTCTTCTGCCATATCTGTAATTGAACGTCTGCATGAAAAAGTGTTGCTGAGTTTTGTCCAAACTGGTCCCTTAGATTTTGAAGCCATGATGTCTTCTTCTGCCTGGACCTCGTTTGCCTTCAATCTTTCCTTGGAGGATTAAGTGAAGGATGCCATATTTTTCTGGGTGTTGCATCACATGTCCAAAATATTCTAACTTTCACTTTTTTTATTATTTTGATGATTTCCATTGGCTTTCCCAGGTGGCTTATGTCATCCCTAGTCCTTCTTTTCACTAGACTAGACACACCCAATTCCTGCAACTGTTCTTCATATGTTTTAACCTCCAGGTTTTTTTAAAAAAAAGGTAAAACAGGTACAAAAGACACAGTAAACATTCATGCAGTCTTGCTATTTGGATACTTGATTTTTGCCCTTCTAATAACACCACACTTCTTCCTTCTTGATTTAGGGAAGATTCATGTTCCTGAAGAGTGGGGACTAAACAAATAGTATTAGGCTAGAACACAATTCAATTCTACTGCATTTTTTCACTCAAAAAATTGAGTATTTCCTCAGATTTCCCCCAGCTCCTTCGTTGCCATCTGCAAGTTGTGATCTCTCAGGACAGAAGTGCTCTGCCA
>NC_142067.1:126826219-126841219 GCF_059756535.1 Pantherophis guttatus
TTTCAGGGGATGTATTATAAGAAAGATAAATGTGTCTACTTATTCTGCAAGAGTCTATCCTTAATAGTGAGAAGAGAGAGAGAGAGAGAGAGAGAGAGAGAGAGATTTAGGTTAAAACATGAAGAATGGTTGCAAGAATTGGTTATGTCTAATGAAAAGAAGGATGACATGATAACAGTGTTATCTAAGAGGCTTCCCAAAAAAAGAAGAGGTGGTTCAATATATTCTCCAAAGCACCTGAACAAGAACCAATGGATGGAACCTAATCAAAGACAAAACCAACTTAGAAATAAGGATTATTATTTTTGACAGTTAGTACAATTAATTGGTGGAACAGGTTGCCTCCAGAAGGTCTGGATGCTCCATCATTGGAAGTTTTAAGAAGAGATTGGACAGAGATTTGTCCAGAACAGTATAAGGTTTTCTCCTTGAGCAAGGGTTTGGATTAGAAGCCCTCCAAGATCCATTCCAACTCTTGTTATTCTATTATAATGTTCATTAACAATAGGGTATCATATCTGTGGTGGAAAAGTGTGCCACACCTTCCTAGATCACTGTTAAATGAGGGCAAGGAGTTGACATCTTCTCTATCTCTTTACTACCTTGCAGTGGTCATTTATTTTTTTTTATTTCCAGCCCTGAATGTTAGCCCACCTAGGAACATATTTTGGCTGTGGGCTCACGCATGATCCCAAAAATAGCTCATGTTCTTTACTAATTTAGGACCAGTCCTTTCTCAGAAATATAAAATAGCGATAGCAATAACACTTAGTGTCAGGCCTGGAAGCCATCTTTTGTATTGGGCCTTCAGACCTGCCGCATTTACTACTGTGGGAAACTGGGAGGGGGGATTGTATGGAGCATGGGTGATATGTAGTCATAATAACATTCCTTTCTCAGAGAGTCAAGGACATCTTGCCCTGCACCTGGACGGCTGGAACTGGGAGGCATCTCCAGTTGGGACGGTGCTTTGATTGGACCATGTGATGGATTTGTGGGTGTTGGGCAGGGACTTGAACTTTCCTTTGGGTGGGGAAAACTTGGAAGCTTTCAGATTCGGGTTTCCCCAGATGTGCCAATATGACATCTCTAATAAAATGGAACTTTGAGGAAACTCAAGCTTCGGAGTTTTCTTTCGTTGGGGGTGGTTTTTTTTGTTTTTGTTTTAAATTGATTTATATGCCGCCCTTCTCCGGAGACTCAGGGCGGCTTACAGTGCGTTAAGCAATAGCCTTCATACTTTTGTATATTTTATACAAAGTCAGCTTATTGCCCCCACAAACCGGGTCCTCAATTTACCTACCTTAGAAAAGATGGAAGGCTGAGTCAACCTTGAGCCTGGCGAGATTCGATCTTACTTTAATTGCAGACAGCTGGTGTTAAATTACAGTGCCTTGTCTGCAGAGCTATCCAGGCCCCGTGTTACTTGGAAACCTGACACTTAGACTTATATACCACTTCACAATGCTTTATAGCCCTCTCTAACTGGTTTACAGAGTCAGCCTATTGCCCCCAATAATTTGGGTCCTCATTTTAACCTCCTCAGAAGGACGGAAGGCTGAGTCAACCTTTAGCCTGGTGAGATTCGAACTGCCAAACTACAGGCAGCAATAAAAATAGGACAAACTATTTTTTGTTTGTTTGTTTTTCTCTTAGCGAATCTCACCCTGTGTCATTTTCCTACATCTTTTGATTTTAATTTATTTTGGGACAGTCTTCTGGATCTTAGACCCTTAATTCTTTGAGTCATTAACCTCATCAGAGGCTTGTTTGCCAAGGGTTTATTCATGTAGAGAACTGCAGGCATTAGTGTGAAGGCTTATTTGATCATTGTGATATATACTTCAGCAGTTAAATATTTTTAATCACTTTCACATATAGATATGGAGCAAAAGTGAAGAGAACGATTAAGCAATGAATATGCAAAAGGCTATAAAAAAACCCGCTGTTTTGTTCCAGTTTCCTATAGAAAACCTTTAGACTCAAGTTGTCTAGACAATACAAGTAGTCCTCAACTTACAATAGTTCATTTAGTGACATTTCGAAGTTACTGCAACACTGAAAAAATATGATTGATTTTCACATGTACAACAGTTGCAGTCCCAATGGTCATGTGATGAAAATTCAGATGCTTGGCAGATGACTCATATTTATGATGGTGGCAGTATCCTGGGGTCATGTGATCCCATTTTGTGACCTTCTGACAATAGCAATAGTAATAGTGTCAACTCACAAGACATCCCTGGCCTGATCTCGAATTGCCATAGGCAAGGGGGATGGGAAAACACAAGGGCGAAGCAGCACGGCAGCCAAAAACAAAAGCACATTCCAGACATATCTCTCTCAAGGTTGTCCCCCAGGGTTACCCACAACGGCCTGAGAGGAGCGATCTCTACAACCCATGAAATTACTCCATTGGCGAATGTGACTGATGATACACCCTGGGGGGAGGGGGGAAACAGGGTTAAGATTGGGTCGTAAATTACGTGGGGTCAGAATTGGCTTCACTTGGAATGTGCCGACATGAAGCTCTTAATAAATGACTAGATTTCTTTTGAAGCTTGGCTCGAGGCTCATGATGTCATTAGGGCATCCGTTGGAACCCTGACAATAAAACTCAGACTTATATACCGCTTTCTCAGTGCTTTACAGCCCTCTCTAAGTAGTTTACAGAGTCAACATATTGCCCCCAAACAATCTGGGCCCTCATTGTACCAACCTCAGAAGGATGGAAGGCTGAGTCAACCTTGAGACGATCAGGATCGAACTGCTGGCAGTGAGTAGAGTTAGCCTGCAATACTGTGTCCTAACCACCGCACCACCACAAGCAAAGTCAATGCGAAAGACAGTTTCACTTAACTATCTATTATTATTAACTCAACAGATGCAGTGATTCACTTACCCACTGTGGCAAGAAAGGTTATAAAATGAGGCAAAACTCGCTTAACCAATGTCTCACTTAACAACAGAAATTTCAGGCTCAGTTATGGTCGTAAATGAAGAACTACCTGTACATTGGCCCCTCTGTCAATTATTAATATACAATGGCATACTCATATTTAACTTAACCAGATGAGCTGAAATCTCATCTGAAAATTCACAGTCCTTGATGGTGAATTCGACATTTCTATGTGTTTCCATTTTTTTTAAAATTAAAAAATAAAAGAGACGTGAAGATAAAACATCATATTTTTGTACCACCATAGCAGTGTAGTAGTAATCACCCTGAAATGATAATACTGAAGAAGTATCAAAAAGAAGAAAGAGAGTTAGAGAGCTGCAGGTCCTTCAAATATGAGATCTCTTCTTGGCGTTGTCCTTGGCTGATAAATAAAATTAACCTTTCGGGTGCCTAGAAGAGGTTGACAACTTTTTTCAAATGTGATAACATTCTTCAGAGTATACTTAGATGATTCCCAAACAATCCTGACTATGAATAAAGGTTCCTTTTGAATAATCTCTAGAGGAACAGAAGAGATTAGTGTTTGGGTGGTAGTATCACAGTAGTAGTCACAGGCCTATCTGCCACCTGCTTTGATGAAGAAAAGATCGATTGATTTCTTCTATTCAGATTCTAATTTTCCACCATTCTTGGCACTTTCTCATTCTATGAAATCTGTTTCATTCAAATAGGATAGGATAGGATAGGATAGGGTAGGGTAGGGTAGGGTAGGGTAGAGTAGAGTAGAGTAGAGTAGAGTAGAGTAGAGTAGAGTAGAGTAGAGTAGAGTAGAGTAGAATAGAATAGAATAGAATAGAATAGAATAGAATAGAATAGAATAACAGAGTTGGAAGGGACCTTGGAGGTCTTCTAGTCCAACCCCCTGCTTAGGCAGGAAACTCTACACCACTTCAGTGTGGTGGTTGGTTGTCCAATATTGTCTTAAAAACTTCCAGTATTGGAGCATTTACAACTTCATGAGGCAAGTCGTTCCACTGGTTAATTGTTCTCACCGTCAGGAAATTTCTCCTTAGTTCTAAGTTGCTTCTCTCCTTGATTGAGTTTCTACCCATTGCTTCTTGTCCTGCCCTCAGGTGCTTTGGAGAATAGCTTGACTCCCTCTTCTTTGTGGCAGCGCCTGAGATATTGGAACACTGCCATCATGATAGCATAGTAAAATTTACTCAATGCTTTACATAAATGTATTGTTAATATTATAATAACAACAAAAACTCTGAAACTAGAAACTTTTGGTCTACAGAAGACTCTTCTGTATCTGGAGCATATTTGTATGCAGAATGTATAGGTATTAGTAATAATCTCTGGCCAGAGAGGGCATTAAAAATCAATATCCCCAAGAAATGCAATTGTTTTGAATAATAACTAGGCGCAAAACAAAATCTACAACAGAAAGATTTTTACTTGGAAAGAAGTTTCTGAAGCAGGGACAAGGGACAAGTCAATGACAAATTCAGTTTCATTCCCAATTAACTCTCCTTAATTAGATTTTCTTCTCATTCTGAGTTCAGTGAAGGCCAAAAACAGAGTCAGTCCCGGTTACTAAAATCTTGATTGTCTGATCTGAAAGAATATGTGTAGGAGGAATCAAATAAATACACCAGTAAATAAGCAAAGGGTTGGTTTTTTTTTTTTCATCTTGCTGTGTGCTATGCATTAGACAAGTTATGCATTTTTTTTAATGATGCTGGTAGATATAACCGATCATCATCTCTGCTAAACCATTAAAGGGCAATCAGTTTTTAACTGAATTCTTCCATAATGCAGGACATTTTTGCCTGTTACTTTTTAATAACATTACAATACAGTACAGTCTGTACAATACAATAACATGGCAGTCACACAATACAGTTGAATTTCCTATTTTCCAAGGACAAGACTCAATGGATGGAAACTAATCAAGGAGACAAGCAACCTAGAACTAAGGAGAACTTTTCTAACAGTGAGAACAATCAACCAATGGAATTTCTTGCCTTCAGAAGTTGTGGGTGCCCTATCACTGGAGGCTTCCAACAAGAGACTGGGCAGCCATTTGTCTGAAATAGTAGAGTCTCTCCTGCTTGAGCAAGGGCTTGGACTAGAAGACCTCCAAGGTTCTTTCCAACTCTGTTATTCTGTTATTAAAATGCTAGCATAGACTAGATCAGTGTTTCCCAAACTTGGGAACTTTAGAAGTGTGGACTCCAACTCCCAGAATTCCCCATCCAGCATGGCTGGCTGTGGGATTTTGGGAGTTGAAGTCCATACATCTTGAAGTTCCCAAGTTTGGGAAACACTGGACTAGATGACCTCTGTTAGAATAACTAGATCTGTTATTCTATATTTATTTATGAATTATGGTGCTATCAAATAGAATAACTGAAGGAATTTATCCTTTTTTCCTAAAGTTCAGATGTCAGCTACCTTGTTGGAACTATGGTTGAATTCAGCAGTAAAAAAATACTGATGAGGGGGAAAACACACTGACATATAGTCAGTGGTGGGATTCAAGTAATTTAACAACCGGTTCTCTGCCCTAATGATTTCTTCCAACAACCAGTTTGCCAAACTGCTCAGAAAGTTAACAACCGGTTCTCCCGAAGTGGTGTGAACCAGCTGAATCCCACCACTGCATATAGTACATACACACAAACTTGGGCACAAAAGGTGGACCGGTTGTTTTCGTGGTGTGGAGACGATAACTTGATCCTTAACACCAATAAGACCAAGGATCTTATAGTGGACTATAGAAGGAGTAGATCAGACATCCAGCCCTTGCTTATCAATGGAGACCGAGTGGAGCAAGTGGCCAGTTTTAAGTTTCTGGATGTTATCATAAAAGAGGACTTGACCTGGGGCACTCACATTGCAGCACTGGTCAAAAGGGCCCAGCAGAGATTATACTCCATGAGATTTCTCAGGAAACAACTGAATGAAAAACTGATGGTGATCTTCTACCGCTGCACCATGGAGAGTATTTGAACTTATTGCACCTGTGTATGGTTTGCCAATTGCACAGTGACAGATAGGACAGTGCTCCAGAGGGTCAACGTCATTGCCCAGAGGAACATTGGTTGCCCCCTCCCCTCTTTGGAAGAGCTTTATAGCTCCCGCTGCCTTGAATGTTCAAAACATTCTTAAAGATCCATCTCATCCTGGGCATCCTTTTTTTTTTTTTTTGAACTATTACCATCTGGCAGACGGTACAGGACAATAAAAACAAGGACAAATAGGCTGAAAAACAGCTTCTATCCCAGGGCAGTAACTATATTGAATTCTACTGTATAAGGTAAAGGTTCCCCTCGCACATATGTGCTAGTCGTTCTCGACTCTAGGGGGTGGTGCTCATCTCTGTTTCAAAGCTGAAGAGGCAGCGCTGTCCGAAGACGTCTCCATGGTCATGTGGCCGGCATGACTAAATGCCAAAGGTGCATGGAACGCTATTACCTTACCATCAAAGGTGGTCCCTATTTTTCTACTTGCATTTTTTTACGTGCTTTCGAACTGCTAGGTTGGCAAAAGCTGGGACAAGTATCAGGAGCTCACTCCATTACACGGCACTAGGGATTCGAACTGCTGAATTGTCAACCTTTTGAGTGACAAGCTCAGTGTCTTAGCCACTGAGCCACCACATCCCCTATTCTCTACTGTACTGTATAGTGCAATATTAATGCAATATCAGGTTTTCAATTCAATTATGCAGAATGTAAAGGATGTATGTTTGTGTTTTTATTTTTATAGTTATAACGTACACTGAAGATGGCATTTAAGTTCATTGTACGAGGTGCAATGATAATTAAGTTAACTAAACTAAACTAAAAATCTCTTCCACAACTAGGTGTCTTTTCAAATCCTGAAATCTTTGAAAAAGTTCTGGTTTCAGGCTGAGCTTCATTTAATCTGAATGTTTCCTGAATCTGGGTGCAATCTTATTTCTGATCCTCTGAGATCCTTTTGCTTCTCTCTCTCTCTCTCTCTCTCTCTCTCTCTCTCTCTCTCTCTCTCTCTCTCTCTCTCTCTCTCTCTCTCTCTCTCTCTCTCTCTCTCTCTTCAAGCAGGGAAGTCTGTTGTGACTTTTTAAAACACTTTCAGAGAATAAGGAATAGTCAAGCAGAAACGTTATCTACTCCTCATTCTGTCGCTATATTTCAGTTGATAAGGCTGACAAGAACGCTGTGAGGCTAGGAAGTAATTTTATATTAGAAGTGACTTACAATATCTTCTCAGCAGGATGGCTGGTAAATTAGGATCTAGCTACAGGGCTGATGATGAGAAATGAGTGTTCGTGCCAAAACAGCACAAAGGGGCTAACTTACAAAACAAAACATCTTTTCTCTCTTCTACGTTGCAATTGAAGAAGTCGCTTTTCTCTTCGGATTTCTGCTAAGAGCCGCTGCGGCTCTGAAGGCAATCACTGCAAAAGATGAACCAAGCGTTTGTTTTCCCCGGTTTCAAAGTTGATCTAAGCATTTTGGTGCATCAAGAAGAAGAAAGGAAAAAAAAAATTGCTTTTCCCTCGTTATGTTTTCCACATTACACAGGCTGGTGGATCACTTTAGCTTCTCTTTCCCACAGGACAATTATTCTCTTTTTTTGTGTTGGGCGGGGGTAGATTTTCCAGGTTCCTGACGTGATTTGTCGTGGTTACTCGTACGGAGAGTCAAACTGATCAGATGGACTGTTTTTCTGATGGTCATTGGTAGCTATGTGAAGGATTATGTGAACTTTGCAGGCACAGCAGAACTTTCTAAGGAGACCAAATTTACAAATGTGAATTTTGAATATGTCAAGGAGTCTTGCTTACAATTTCACGTAGAGCCTTTAAACTTATTCCTTCCTTCCTTCCCACCCGCCCTTTCTCCCCTTCTCCTCTCTCCTCTTCATGTCTCCCTACCAGTGGTAGGTTGCTCCTGGTTCTGTCCGGTTCTTGAGAACCGGTAGTAAAAGCAGCAGGAGGCTCCGCCCACTCACCCGGATGTCATAGGATACGATCTGCGCACGCTCCTGTTGCGAACCGGTAGTAAAGGTAAGTAGAACCCACCCTTGCTCCCTACCTCCCCTTCCCTTTTCCCCTTCCCCTCTTTCTTTCTTCTTCCCTCCCTCCCTTCCTTTTCCTCCCTTTCTCCTCTCCCCTCTTCCTTCCTTCCTTCCTTCCTCCTTCCCTTCTTTCCCTTTTTCCCCTTCTCTTCCTTCCTTCTTCCCTTCCTTCTACCTTTCTGTTTCTCTCCTTCTCCTCTCCCCTCTTCCTTCCATCCTCCCTCCCTTCGTTTTATTCCTTTCTCCTCTCCCCTCTTCCCTTCTTCGTTCCTCCCTCCCTCCCTTTCCTTTCTCCCCTCTTCATTTCTCCCTACCTCTCCTTCCCTTCTTTCCCTTTCTCCCCTTCTCTTCCTTCCTTCTTCCCTCCCTTCTACCTTTCTGTTTCTCCCCTTCTCCTCTCTCCTCTTCCTTCCGTCCTCCCTCCCTTCGTTTTCTCCCTTTCTCCTCTCTCCTCTTCATTTCTCCCTCCCTCCCTCCCTCTCCCTCCCTTCCCTTTCTCCCCTTCTCTTCCCCTTCCTTCCTTCTCCCTTCTCCCTGCGTCCCTCCCTCCCTCCCTCCCTTCCCTTCCCTTTTTTTCTTTTTTCTTTCTTTTCTTTCTTTCTTTTTTTTTCTTTCCAGATAAGTGATCCTACAACTTTTTTTTTTTTTTAAAGAATCATTAGATGAAAATCTGCAAGTGTAATATATAGCTATGGTAGGTGAAATGGTGTTGGTGGAAGAAAAGGCTTTTTAATGGGCATAAAATCACAAACAAAATAAACTGCTAATGCCCTCTTGTTAATTTCTGTGAGGAAAGAAATATGACTGAGAGCACCCTTGGTGAAAGGGTGTTTCAGTGTCCAGTCCCCTAATCATCCTGGTTGCTCTCCTCTGCACGTTTTTCTAGAGACTCTCTCAGAGTTCCCAGGCAAAACGCAGCAAGACACAGAATTAGCAAGGTAGGTCTCTTTGGTTTAATGCTGGTTTAATGCGCGCTGGCTCCAGGTACACCCTGCAATCAAAATGAAAACAAATTTGGTGCTACAATCAGCCGGTCTGTGATGCCTAAATAGCTTTCCTCCTTAACTGTCACGCCCATCACCCCATCACACTGTTCCGGGGTTATTAGTCTATCGGTGCAATGAAGGTGGAGTCGGCAGGTCCTTTCATCGCCAGCAACCTGTGGCCGTCCGGCGTTTCTTGTGCATAGTCCCTAACCCCAGCGTACGCGCCCCCCCCTACACCCTGCATACGGCCACCTAACACCCTGTCCCACCATCCCAGGGGTGGGTTCTAAATTTTTTTACTACTGGTTCTGTGGGCGTGGCTTATTTTGTGGGTGTGGCTTGGAGGTCATGTGACTAGGTCGGCGTGGCTAGCTGGTCAGAGTCATTTCTGGAAGGTCCTCGCATTTACAACCAGCCCTCGCACTTACGACCCGACTCATTTGTTTGCTTTTAATACTGATCAGCTGTAGGACAGCCCTTTGAAGCCCCGCGGCAAGAGTTTAAACAGTTTTCTTCCCTCTAGTCGTCATCTGGGACTCAGGAGGCAGCAATAGATTGGGGGTGGGACCAAATAAAAGGTAAGAATAACGTGGGTGGGGGTAGGGAGAACCGGTTTGGTGACGTCATATCGTCACTGCTACCGGCTCGGCCGAACCGGATCGAACCGGGAGGAACCCATCACTGCACTACACCCTGCACACGGCCGCCTAACACCCGGTACCACCATCCCCTTCACGTGAATCATGGTCTGTTTCCTTCTTCCGTTTCATCGCTTCCGCGTTAGTGTGGTCGAGCGCGAGGCTGGGCTCGACAGTCTCAACATCTTTTTTATGGTGTGGTGACAAAATATGGTGGCTCTAACACTTGTAGTATTGTTTTGTCCTGCTTGCTCGCCTCTCCCTTGCTTCTGGCTCCTGTGGGACCCAGAAAAGGGATCTGCTTCACCTCCTTAACTACTCATCATATACACGGCCAAAGTGTGGACAAAGGCCAGGCCAGCTGGAGAATATGACAGCTACCCCTTAATTGCTTCCTTGCATTTTCTCAGCCAAAATGAGCATGTAAGTCGATGCAAGGATTCTGCTTAATTATCTGCCTCGAATTAATCAAGGACGATGTCTGTTCTTTAGCAGAGCTGTATAGGGAGGCAGTTCTAACTTGCACCTAACTAGGGCACACGTGTCCTGGCAACAGACAAGTCCCAATAGTCACTTTCTCTGCTTGTGTTCTCAGGAGGTTGACTTTATCTAATGCACAACCAGTATCTGTAATTATCCTTAACTATTCTGCTTTCTTCCTCACACCATGTCATTTCAACTCTAGGTAAGGTAAAGGTAAAGGTTTTCCTCGCACATATGTGCTAGTCGTTCCTGACTCTAGGGGGCGGTGCTCATCTCCGTTTCAAAGCCGAAGAGCCAGCGCTGTCCGAAGACATCTCCATGGTCATGGCCGGTCAATGCCAAAGGCACACGGAACGTTGTTACCTTCCCACCAAAGGTGGTCCCTATTTTTCTACTTGCATTTTTTGCGTGCTTTCGAACTGCTAGGTTGACAGAAGCTGGGACAAGTAACGGGAGCTCATCCCGTTACGCGGCACTAGGGATTCGAACCACTGAACTTCCGACCTTTCGATCGACAAGCTCAGCGTCTTAGCCACTATGCCACCGCATACCTCTAGGTAGAATTCACTAATTCATTAATTGTTCTATTGGTGTCATAATCCTGCAGGGTGACCTCTATTAGTCTGTGGCAAACTCAAGGTCCATGGGCCCGATCTGCTCCATGGGGTGGTTAGATGTGGCCCATGGGGCCACCCTGGAAACAGTGAAGGACTGGCCTGCTGTGCCTCTGCCAGCAAAAGCAGAGCTCAGGAGGGCCACATGTCGTCACTTCTGCCTCTGTTTTCATCTGCGATGGTCTCCTGCAGCCTCTGCCAGAAAAAATGGAGCTCAGGAGGGCTGCACCTGTTTTCTCAGAGTGCTGCAGGCCGTCCCAGCCGAAAATGAAGCATGAGGAAGGCCACCCAAGCCACCCCAGGTGCCCCAGACATGAGTGACATTGAGCTGGCCATGCCCACCTGGCCCCCCGAGGTCAAACACAACCCTGATTCAGCCCTCAATGAAATTGAGATTGACACTCCTGGTCTATGGGATCATCTTAATAGTCTATGGAGCTTCTCAGTCATCCAGGTGATGGTTGTCCCAAAGGTGCTTTTTCAAGAGGCCACTGGACTTTCTGGTTTTTCTTTGGAGATGTTTTTGCTTCTCAACATTTATTTATTTATTTTATTTATTTATTTTATTTTATTTTATTTTATTTCTATACCGCCCTTCTCCTGCGGGACTCAGGGCAGTGTACAGCCAAGATAAAACATAGCATATAAAAGTTAAAAAACACTTTAAAAAACAATTAAATAATTTTGGCCCAAATAATTTAAAACAACCCAATTAAAACCGAATCAATTAAAATTGAGAGGATGGGATCAAGCCAGCCTGGCTAGATGGAATAAGTGTGTTTTCAGGGCCCGACGAAAAGTCCGGAGGTCTGATATCGTGCGTATCTCAGGGGGCAGGTCATTCCAGAGGGCAGGTGCTGCCACAGAGAAGGCTCTCCCCCTGGGGGTCGCCAGCCGGCACCCTGAGGAGGCCCTTTCTGTGCGAGCGAACTGGTCGGTGGGAGGCTATTGGCGGCAGAAGGCGGTCTCGCAAATACCCCGGCCCTAAGCCATGGAGCGCTTTAAAGGTGGTCACCATAGGAGAATAAATCCACCATAGGAGAATAAATCCATCAGGACTAGATTCAGCAGTCCATCTGCATTTAAAAGACAAAGGCCTCTCTTTTGAAGACAACAAAATTCACATTTTGGACAGAGAGGACCCCTGGTTTGAAAGAAGGGTCAAAGAGGCCATCTATGTCAAAATTGAACAGCCCTCTCTCAAGGGGGAGAGATACGACATCATCTATCTCCAGTCTACCCCACAGTTCCAAGAAGGCTCCACACCAGTGGTGGGTTCCTCCTGGTTTGGTCCGGTTCGGCCGAGCCGGTAGCGGTGACGATATGACGTCAACGAACCAGTTCTCCCCCCGCCACCCTCCCACCCCCCCCATGTTATTCTAACTTTTATTTGGTCCCACCCCCAATCTATTGCTGCCTCCTGAGTCCCAGCTGATGGCTAGAGGGAAAAAAACTGTTTAAACTCTTGCCGCGGGGCTTCAAAGGGCCGTCCTACAGCTGATCAGTGTTAAAAGCAAACAAATGAGTCAGGTTGTAAGTGCAAGGACTTGGTCGTAAGTGCGAGGACCTTCCAGAAATGACTCCGACCAGCTAGCCACGCCCACCTAGTCACATGACTTCCAAGCCACACCCACAAAATAAGCCACGCCCACAGAACCGGTAGTAAAAAAAATTAGAACCCACCCCTGCTCCACATCCATTTGCATTTCTTAGGTGACCCTGATGACACAAGATAAACCTCCAGGTGTCCATAAGAACTTGCTAAATGACCAGCTATCTGTAAATCCTTTCCTTGCCCACCACCCAGTCACAGCTGAAGAAGCTTCTTGGATAAGAACCAAAACATCTTCAAAGAAAAGAAACCAGAAAGTCTGGTTGCCTCTTGAAAACTCACCTTTGGGACACCTAGGTCATGGTTGCCCCAAAGGTGCTTTTTCAAAAAGTCAATTGGGTTTTCTTTGAAGATCCTTGAAGATGTTTTGCTTCTCGGAACTTCAGAATGTTCGGAATGAATGGTGGAGATTGATAGGATTTATATTCCTTGCAGTCATCTGGTTGGTTAGCCCTCTTTCTAAGAGACGCCATCTATCTCCTGTCCATAACAGAGTCCCAATACGTTTCTATGGCCATCTGCACTTTTCAGGACACAGATAAACCTCCAAGTAGTCTCAATGACTCTCAGAAAGAGTGCTAACGACCAGATGACTGCAAGGAATATAAACCTTTCTATTCTACCGTTTGGTCAGAACTGAAGAAGCTTCTTGGGTGAGAAGCAAAACATCTTTTCAGGACACAGATAAACCTCCAAGTAGTCTCAATGACTCTCAGAAAGAGTGCTAACGACCAGATGACTGCAAGGAATATAAACCTTTCTATTCTACCATTTGGTCAGAACTGAAGAAGCTTCTTGGGTGAGAAGCAAAACATCTTCAAGGAAAAACAAAGAAAGTCCCATTGCCTTTGGAAAAGCACCTTTGGATCATCTTATTTGGCTTATTTGGATGTGTATCTTGGACAATCCAGGGTCATTCTACTTTTTGCAACTGTTCTTTCAAACCCATCTCTTCTCCTTCTGCTGGCCAGGTTTTTGAGCTGATCCCTGACCTGGATAAGCCTAAGAATGAACTGCCAGCAGTGATTGGGTGGGCTGTAGGGTCAGGGGTGGGATTCAAATATTTTAGCAACCAATTCTCTGCCTGGTTGCTGGGTGGGCATGGCCATGATAGGCGTGGCCTACTCAGCCTCCTGCACCATGGTGTGGTGGGCATTTTCACCCTCCCCTAGCTCCAGAGGCTTTCTTTGAGTCTCCAGGAGGGCAAAAATGACCTCCCCAGGCTCCGGAGGCCCTCCAGAGGCCAGAAATGGGTCTGTTTCTGGACTTCCGGTACTTCTGGGAGGCCCATTTTTCACCCTCCCAGAGCCTCCGCGCGGGCCCTGCACACCTGGCATTCAAAATGGGCTGCATGGAGACTCCTGGAAGGGGCAAGGTGGACGGGGCCAACCAGTCCTTGGAACTACTGGTTCGGTGAACCAGATGTAAAATTAGCATCTGGTTCACCTGAACTGGTCTGAACCGGCTGAATCTCTCCCCTGTGTAGGATGGATCAGGAGAAAGACAGAAACAACTTTCTCTGCTACCCAGTGCAAGATCTCATTTGCCAGGGGCTGTTTTGTCTTAATGGATGATTAGCACTTTTTCAGACGAGGACTACCTCTACAGCGTGTCCTAAAACAGACTGCTGATAGTTAAGCTTCCTTTGAATGCACTGTCATGCAAAAGACTTCTGCAAAAGCCAGAGTGAGCTTTACAGATAGCTAGTCTACCTGTCTGTCAAAATTTGACTCTTCCCCAGGCCTAGCTCCATCCCACATTAAAGAAACTGACTGACAGATGCTTTCTCATCAGCTGGTGACATTTTGATGGGAGAGGAAGGAAACAAAGGTAGCTGGTTCTTCCATTTTTTTTCCTTACCTTGCTCTGTAGACTAAAGAGCCAGTGAATCATGGAAAGGGGCTGGATCAGGAATAGAGATTCTAATCCACCCCTCTTCGGATGTGAAAGGCCTTAGCCCAGGGTTATCAAACTCGCATCGTCACGGTCGTGTCACATGACATAACAGTAACAGAGTTGGAAGGGACTTTGGAGATCATCTAATCCAACCCCTGTTCATGCAGGAGACCTGTACTAGGGATTCGAACCACCGAACTGCCAATCTTTCTGATCGACAAGCTCAGTATCTTAGTCACTGAGCCAGGGGTGAAATCCAACAGGTTCTGACAGGTTCTGGAGAGCCAGTAGTGGAAATTTTGAGTAGTTCAGAGAACTGGCAAATACCGCCTCTGGCTGGCCCCAGAGTGGGGTGGGAAGGGGATTTTGCAGTATCCTTCCCCCAGGAGTGGGGAGGGAATGGAGATTTTGCAGTATCCTTCCCCTGCCACGCCCACCAAGCCACACCATGCTCACCAAGCCACGCCCACAGAACCGGTAGTAAAAAAAAATGAATTTCACCACTGGAAGAGAGCCTCAACAGTGTTTTCTTGATAGTAGAACATTTGTATGAAAAATTCTGAGGAAAGGGTGGGTTTCTTTTTGGGGCTTTGATACCTAGTCAGTATCAGGACTTTTTTTCCGCTAAAGCGGGGGCAGGGACAGCATGTGACACATCTTGCCTTCGGGCCACGAATTTGACACCCCTGCCTGAGCCCATTCTCAGTTAGACTAACTGTGGGATTGTGAAGAGCATTTATGACTGTTACCTAAGTTCCTGAAGGAAAAGTACATGATAAATCAATCCAAAAAATGC
>NC_142067.1:126843719-126898719 GCF_059756535.1 Pantherophis guttatus
CAGATGTTTCTGCTTTACAACTGACGAAATTGGCAGCCACACCATACCAACACAACTTAAAATGTAAGCAGTTGGCACTTCGGGATAATTGCTTGGATCCTAGGATAATACACTCCTGGCATCAACACTCTCTAGAATAAACCATCCTTCCTTTCCCCCCCACCCCATTGGCAAACGGGCATGGAGAGAATTCCTCAAAATCCGATTCATGAAGACAAGCAATAAGTGTAACCTCAAGTGTCACTCACAGCAGACGTTCCATGATCTGGGACTGCAATAATCCAGATGAACGTTAGCTGGTGGCAAGTGTTGGAAGAAAGATCCATCTGGGTTCAGTTCCAAGTGGGGAAAAAGACACTGGATTCATGGAAGTTGCTTGGAAAGAAGGTTTATTGATGAACAGGATCACATGGCTTGAGATCCTGGGCAAAAAAAGAGGGCAGAGATGCTGAAAGTGCCCTGATTTTATGCCCCCTTTGAATTTGAGCTTGTATTCTGATTGGTTGTCAGACTCCCATCGGGCCATGCAGGGGCATCTCTGTAAGTCTGTGTTTTGAGTCCAAGTTTGGTTGAGCTTTGCTGGGTGATGTTATCTTCCCAGGTGCCATGTGGTGGGCTAATCCTATCATGTCCTGAGGGCCATGTCTTAATCCCATCACCCTGGAGCTGAAGGTCTTCTGTGTTGTAGATAAGATGTCTTTTGTCTTTCTGGGGCTATTAACAAAGGTGGGGGCTGTCTTTTTAATATTTCCTAGAATATTTCATTTTTTCTAGGAGAGGGGTGGGTGCTAACTTCCTACAAAGACAAGCAGTAAGTGTAACCTCAAGTGTCACTCCCAGCAGAAGTTCCATGATGCAAGAATGTCTGGATGAACATTAGCTGGTGGCAAGGAGACAACATTATTCATTTCTCTTGCTTTCGTTCCTTCTCATGATCTTTTGGCATTTGTAGCCTGATTCATAGTCAAGGGCTAATTAATAATCCTGGATACACTTATTTTCCAGCAAACAGATGGAGCCCAAGATTGTTGATTTTTAGCCAGGGAAAGTGTTAGCGATCAGAACAGGTTATTTGTTATATTTGTGTGTTTAATAGCAATGTTTCCTTCCCTATTTTTTTTCTAGTTCATTTATATATTTTCTCTTTACATAAAATAAGTGCCTGGTGAACAGCTTACTGTCTTGGTCAGTTTATTTACATAATAATGCTTTTTCAGTTCCTAGATTCTATCTCTATTATCCAACCATTGATAAATAAGTCCCAAGTTCAAAAATATTCTTCAGTTTCTTTTATCTTCAGTGTTAATCTATCCATTTCTGCAGTCTGCAGGTTTTTTTTTATTCTATCTTCTTTTGTAGGTGTTTCCACATTTTTCCAGTATCCAGTATATAATCTATATGCTGCCTTGACATTTTTTCTAACTACGTATGCACTTTCATCCATTTTTCCCCCTTTTGGGCATGTCCACCACATGTGATAATATGTGCCCTATATTTGATTACATTTTCAACATTTTTAAATATTTTTCCTAACCTCACCAGTGGTAAGTGCCACCTATAAAATATTTTATACAGATCTTCCTTATACGTAGTTGTCATCCTCAGTTTATAGTTTCTTTCCTAAAATTTTTGCCAATTATCTAATTCTATAGAGTGTACCAAATTCTTTTCCCAAACAAAGAATTCCCTTAACAAACCTATTCAGACTTGTTGTGCCTCTTAGATTGACTATCTCTGCAAACAATTTACAGTAGTCTAAAGGCTTTAGTCTGTTTACCAGAAAAAGCTGGCATTCCTTCACATAGTTGAGCACAATTTGATTTATTCAGTCACTTTTGCTAACAGCAACTACTCTATGAAGCATCCATTAAAATACTTCTCTATTATGCTATGTCAGAAGCCCGAGGTTATGACGGATAATTTTAAATGCAGGCAGAAGACTGTTAGAAACAAGCATTTGGACCGAATTATTGATATAGGAAAAAAAGTTTGCCACTTTACACTATCTTGTTACACTCAAATACCAGTATATAGATCATTGAGGTACAGAATGAAAGAATTTTGCTGTATATCCTAAACAGAAGTTAAATGTAGCCACAGATCATTATTAAATTTCAGTCACTTTGACTTTCAATTTATAAGGAAGAGACCGTTATAATTGTCTGCAATACCCCGTTTCCCCCAAAATAAGACATCCCCTTGATAATAAGCCCAATCGGGCTTTTGAGTGCATGGCAATAAGGCCAAGCGCTTATTTCAGGGTTAAAAAAAAATATAGGACAGGATCTTATTTTATTTATTTATTTATTTATTTTATTAAATTTGTATACCGCCCTTCTCCTGCTGGACTCAGGGCGGTGCACAGCCAAAATAAAAAACTTCCCAATACAAAATTTAAAATTTGTTAAAAGAATTACACACTTTGGCCCAAAATTTAAAACATCCCAACTAAAACCCATAGACAATTAAAATCTAAATCTCAAAAAAAAAAAAAGGGGGGGGGGGTTACGCCAGCCCTGCTTGGTGGAAAAGAAAAGTTTTTAGGGCACGGTGAAAAGCCTGGAGATCTGGTATCATGCGTATCTCTGGGGGCAATTTTCGGGGAAACATAGTATAAAATTCATAATATAGTTTTCAAAATGCTTGCTTTCTCTGATAATCATATATTTATAGGTTCGGTTCTGAGAACATACAGAAAGCGGCAATCCTATTTTTCTTCTTTGGTCTGTGTTTAACATAGTGTAATAAACTTGCAACTTTGGATGTGAACTGTTCCTTGGATCAGAGTTATTTCACAGAAAAAGTTATTTCACAGAAAAAGTAAGATTCCATTTCAGTGAAGAATAGTATGCAATCTTTTCTGTAACTGGTAAAATTCTTTTAATTGTCAGGAATTTGCTCATGAAAATTTTCACATGAAATAAAATGTTTTTTTAATCTTATGCCATGTTTCCATGATCAAATTCATTTTTTCCCCTCTTTTTCTTAATGCCAGATGATGGATCTTATCCATTATGAGTGACCTCTATTGCATTCATTAACCATGCTAGCTATGTTGCTGGCCTTCACTCTAACAAGAACAATAACTTTATTATACATTTCATGCAGAGGTGGTATTCAGCTGGTTCTGACTGGTTCAGGCGAACCGGTAATGCCAAAAATCAGTTGGCCCCGCCCATCTGCCCCCACTCTATCCTGTCCTTTATTTCCTGCTTTGTAGCTCATCTCAATTGCGTGGCACAGCTGATTTTCTCCCCTCGCTGTTCTACTTACCTTTGCTGACTTGGAAGGTAAGCAGCTAAGCTTCTAAATGCTCCATTTTCAGCACAAGCGGAAGCCCCATAGGCATGCGCACGCAATGCGCGTGCTCACCGAACCAGTTGTTAAACCGGCAGCATTCCACCACTGATGTCATGTAGTTATCAAGGATAAACTTTATGAACTACTTACGGAAAAACAGAGGTATAAATATCGTGATCTTAAAAAGGTGCTTGAAGAGATAATGAGACTTCTTGTTTTGTTCTTTTTAAAAAAAAGAAAAACACATACCTTTCTTCTAATTTGTAACTGAATTTATCAAATAACAAGTTTTGGTGAAAAACAAAAAAACAAGAAAAAAGCAGCTAGAGAGAACAATTTGCTTTTGTACGAAGACGCTCAGAATAGAACATTAATACATGAACCATAAAATGAGAAAGAATCATAACTGGCAAGAAAACAGGAAGGAACAATTGGTTTCAAGGAGCTGGCTTTAGACGTGTGAACAACTTAATGTCTTGCTAATCACACATAACACAAACTGGTCAATTCATCCTCGCTTCTTTGATGGGGCATTTGTAGTTCATATAACATTCTTTTAAACAGCAAGCCTACCCAATTATTTCTTCAGGATATTGTCTGGAGTTTCTGTAGAATAGGAGTCAACAGCACAAAGGTGAATTTTCACTCTCAGCAAGTGTTAACTGGCAAGGTGTCACTCTCCAAATTCAGAGATAATCAGATACTTTAAACCTATCATGGCTCCCTAACAAGTTCTAGGGAGAACCAATATTTCTCCAAGCCTTGAAGCTCAAAACGTTCAGAAGGGCTTCTGAGTCAGCATAGAGGGTCGGATGGGACTACTTTGAGGAGGACATAATTATTCTGTTTGTCTGCCCTGAAGGAAATAGAAAGTTGGTTTATTTGCTCACTTTCTATCAGTGATATGCCCAGTGGTGGGATTCAAATAATTTAACAACTGGTTCTCTGCACTAATGACCGGCTGGGTGGGCGTGGCCATGGTGGGCGTGGTCAGGTGTGTGTGTGAAAGGCAGCACCCAGCCTCCTGCAACCCCTGAGAGGAAAATGGGTCCCTTCCATTTCATTCATTCTAATAATTTACCTTTATTCCTGATCCCTTTTCAAATGATCAGCCCCATAGATATTGTCTCCCTACCAGGGGTGAAATCTACTTACCTTCCCTACCGGTTCGGAAGTGTGTGCGCCATCTTCACATCCAATTTTGGACTCATGCGCAGAGGGTCAAAAACAAGTTACTTCCTTGTTACAACCAGGAAGTAACGACGTCCAGGCAGGTGAGTGGAGCCTCGCGCTACCACTGCTACCGGTTCACCGAACTACACGCTACCGCTGCTACCGGTTTGCGCAAGCCAGACAGAACCGGCAGGATTTCACCACTGCTCCCTACCCCTACCCTCAGTAGTAGATCAGTTTGTGTCCCATACAGAATGATTTTTTTTCTGATTAACATCAGCTTTGAACCCATCACCACATATGTGTAATTAAGAATCTTTATCCCAACGCATGTTACTAACTGCATACAGTGAATTGCATTTAAAATTTTAATGCCGGCTAGGAAATATCTTCATGGAACTTTTTAGTGCTTCTTTTTAATTTAAGCATCCTGATATGATGCCAGCCAAAAACCTCCTAAAAGCAGATGATTTATGAACATATTAAAAAGTGCCGGTCCTGATAGAGATGGTTGGGAATGGATGGAAACCGTTAAAATCCCAGCATTGCGTGAAGTGATTTCTATTCTGTTCCTGATTCTATATAGACAGGGTTTCATGAGGGAACTTTTGTTGAGCAACCTGATCAAAGGTATTTGTCAAAATCCTTGGCAGTTTAATAGGGAGTACCGCAAAGAGAATTTTTGGGCTCTGCAGATTAATGTGGTAATGAATGGAACAGATTTGAGGAAGGAAAGAAAAGTGTTGAGACATAGTTGGTCCTTTTCCAATTTGGAACTAGGCAGCTGGTTTATAAAACTATGGTGAAAAGTTGGACAGGCACAGGTACAGTATATGTGGTACCTTGCTCAATAGTAGTAACTGTGAGAGGGATCTTGGAGTCCTAGTGGACAATCATTTAAATATGAGCTAGGAGTGTGCAGCAGCTGCCAAAAAAGCCAACACAGTTCTAGGCTGCATAAACAGAGGAATAGAATCAAGATCATGTGAAGTGTTAATACCACTTTATAATGCCTTGGTAAGGCCACATTTGGAATCCTGCATCCAGTTTTGGTCTCCACGATGTAAAAAAGATGTTGAGACTCTAGAAGGAGTGCAGAGAAGAGCAACAAAGAGGATTAGGGGACTGGAGGCTAAAACATATGAAGAGGAATTGCTGGAATTGGGTATGTCTACTTTAATGAAAAGAAGGACTAGGGGAGACATGATAGCAGTGTTCCAATGTCTCAGGGGCTGCCACAAAGAAGAGGGAGTCAAACTATCCTCCAAAGCACCTGAGGGTAGGACAAGAAGCAATGGGTGGAAACTAATCAAGGAGAGAAGCAACCTAGAACTAAGGAGAAATTTCTTGACAGTGAGAACAATTAATCAGTGGAAAAACCTGCCTCCAGAAGTTGTGAATGCTCCAACACTGGAAGTTTTTAAGAAGAGATTGGACAGCCATTTGTCTGAAGTGATGTAGGCCTAAGCAGGGGGTTGGACTAGAAGACCTCCAAGGTACTATTCTATTCTGATAGCAGTTCCATATTTGGACATGAAAATAATCAAACTATGGTACTATAGAATAGAATGGAATGGAATGGAATGGAATGGAATGGAATAGAATAGAATGGAATGGAATAGAATAGAATAGAATAGAATAGAATAGAATAGAATAGAATAGAATAGAATAGAATAGAATAGAATAGAATTCTTTATTGGCCAAGTGTGATTAGACACACAAGGAGGCTGCAGGGAGGCCTACTAGGCCCAAAATGTGGCACGGGGGGGTCAGCGCGTCTCCCCCCCACATGGCCCGTTTTTGCTCCCAGGAGGTTGCAGGAGGCCAAGTGCTACCTGTCTCACCCACTGGCCACGCCCACCATGGCCACGCCCACCCAGCCGGTCATTAGGGCAGAGAACCGGTTGTTAAAATTATTTGAATCCCACCACTGATTATAATACATATACATCACATACATTATATTATACACAATCTATCAATAGAGGCACTCTTAAAATTAACTTCTTTTCATTGTTCAGAAAACTCTCCAATATGATCAGTGTTAAGACGTTCTGTTCAGTTCTATATTTAGTAAGTCAACTTTATGTGTTCTTCTCCTTTAACTGTAATCTTTAGTTCCTTCTTATTCTCTCCAATGTCCAACCTTCAAAGTCCTAGCCTATATTTTTTTTAAAAAAAACAACAAATTAAATAAAATAATCACTTTAGTTATTGAGCATCAGCATCTTTCCATCAAACTGTGCCTTGCAAACATTTCAGCCAAATCAAATTCCTTTCTTGGGTGATAAGTATAAATTAAAAAGAAAATTAATAGCTAATACAAAGATCCTATCGGCTCCCCAAAGTTTGATGATTTTGCTATCTTCAGAACATTTTATGCTGACAGCTTATTGCAGGGTAACCAGGGATAATTCCTTTGATAGCAGTGGCCTGATCTTTAGCAGGCAGATCTATCTCGGTTTAAAAGCTAGTTCCAAAACCTGACTGACAGTTGATTATGATCCAGAAAAAAAAAAAAAATCCCTCTAGGATATTGAGGCACAGCTTTGAATCACAAATATTGGGTTAAACTGAGTTAAAGGTAGATAGCAGATTTATTTATTTGTTTAAGTCAGGTGTCAAAATCAAGGCCCGGGGGCCGGATTCGGGGTGACCCCACGGGGCCACCCTGAAAATCGCGAAGGACTGGCTGGCAGTGCCTCTGGGTGGGTGCGTTCCCACAGACAGGGCATCCTCAGAGTGCCATCGGCCAGATCGTGTCGGCCGGCGAACCCCAGGGGGAGAGCTTTCTCTGTGGGTGCACCCACCTTCTGGAACCAACTTCCTTTGGAGCTCCAGATGGCCCCTGACCTTCGCTCGTTCCGCCACGACTTGAAGACCTGGTTGTTCCGCAGCCTGGACGGATGGGGGGTTTTCTTAATTAATTTTAAATAGTTTTAAATTGGAATTTTAATTTTATATTGTCTTTTAATGAGGAACTGTGCATTTTTACCATTGTGAGCCACCCTGAGACCTTGGAGATAGGGCGGCATATAAACTGCATTATAAATAAATAAATTGCATTATAAAAATAGAGCTCGGGAGGGCCGCAGGCAGCCCTCCCGAGCTCCATTTTTGCTGGCAGAGGGTTGCAGTAGGCCGTCGCAGCCTAACACGGAGCTCGGGAGCCTGTTTTCACTGGTAGAGCACTTGGGCCACCACAGGTGCATCTGCCATGAGTGACGTCAAGGTGGCCATGCCCCCCCTTCCCCCCAATGTGAAAAACAATCCATAAGCAGCCCTCAATGAAATCGAGTTTGACACCCCTGGTTTAACCCATTTATGTACTCTGTAACACATAGCTCAGTGGTGGGATTCAACCAGTTCGCACCACTTTGGCCAAACTAGTTGTTAAATTGCTGTCTGGCCCCTCCCCTCCCCTTCCAGAAATCCCCACATGCCCCGTTTTGGCTCCCAGGAGACTGCAGGGAGGCCTACTAGGCCCAAAATGGGGGATAGGGGTGGCACCCCCCCTGCAGCCCATTTTTGCTCCTAGAGGAGTGCAGGAGGCCGAGTGCTGCCTGTCACACCCCCATGGCCACACCCACCATGGCCACGCCCATCCAGCCAGTCATTAGGGCAGAGAACCGGTTGTTAAATTATTTGAATCCCACCACTGGGTGAGCTCCTGTTATTTCCTCTCTTGTCAACCCTGCAGTTCAAATGCATGCAAATGCAAGTAGATAAATAGGTACCATTTTGGTGGGGAGGTAACAGTGTTTTGTGATGTCATGCTGGCCTCGTGACCGTGGAAATATCTTTGGACAGAGCTGGCTCAATGGTCTTCAAACAGAGAGGAACAAAGGAGTAAAATCTGCCTATCTTTTTTTATAATGAATGCAGGTAGACATATAGTATCCACACATGTATATCTCTCTTTCGATTTAGTAATTTGACCAACATTTTAGTAACTTCCTATTTAATGGGAAACAAAATTTTGGTTAGCTATTAAAATGAAATCTTGCATTAACAACAACAACAAAAAAAAATGTTGCTGGCATGTAGAAGTCACTGTAGTACAATATTTTTTTTAGGCAGCCAAAATCATGATAGAGTTGTTGCTAAAGAAGATATACTTTTAGAAATAATAACTTCCAGTTTATATTACTTTAATGCCATCAGTTATGCTCTACCATCTGTGGACATAATTAAATTTACCCTTACATCTGATCTTAGCAAAATGCCATTCACAGGTGACGCTTGTTTATTAAAAAATATTTGCAGCTGGGACAAAATGAAAAGCTGCTTATGAATAACCTGGAAATAGATTTTCTGTAAGGCCTGAGGGCTTGATGCCTGTGTAAACTATCAATTGCACACGTGTCTCTTAATAGTGCTTGCTTTATTCATTTCAGTCGATAAAGTCTAGTTCTTGTTCCACCAGTGCATAGGGTGAATTAACACATGTCTTACATCTAAGTGTTTATAGAAATATGCATAGTTTTTAAGGTGTTTAAATAATGATCTCCCTAGCCTCACTGGGCTTTGCTTTAAGCATCATGAAATCGAGACCGAGAAAAGTAGCTTCAGGACTGGAAAACATAAGGGACTTGGTTAAACCATGCTAGCTGGGGAATACTTGGAGTTGAAGTTCACACATCTTCAAGCTGCCATAGTTGAGAAATGCTGATTTAGTAGTACAGTTGCACTCTTTCTTAGGCAACAGACTTAAACAATACAGGATAGGATAGGATAGGATAGGATAAGATAGGACAGGACAGGACAGGACAGGACAGGACAGGACAGGACAGAACAGAACAGAACAGAACAGAACAGAACAGAATAGAATAGAATAATGAATAGAATAGAACAGAACAGAACAGAACAGAATAGAATAGAATAGGAATTAAATAATGAATAGAATAGAATGCAGAATAGAGAATAGAATAGAATAGAAGAGAAGAGAATAGAATAGAATAGAATAGGAATTATATAATGAGTAGAATAGAATAGAATGCAGAATAGAGAATAGAATAGAATAGAATAGAATAGAATAGAATAGAATAGAATAGAATAGGAATTAAATAATGAATAGAATGCAATAGAATAGAATGCAGAATAGAGAATAGAATAGAATAGGAATTAAATAATGAATAGAATAGAATAGAATAGAATAGAATAGAATAGAATAGAATAGAATAGAATAGAATAGAATACAGATTAGAGAATAGAATAGAATAGAGTAGAGTAGAGTAGAGTAGAATAGAATAGAATAGAATAGAATAGAATAGAATAGAATAGAATAGAATAGAATAGAATAGAATAGAATAGATAGGCAGATTTTACTCCTTTGTTCCTCTCTGTTTCAAGACCATTGAGCCAGCTCCGTCCATGGTCACGAAGCCAACATGACATCTCAAAACACTGTTACTTTCCCACCAAAATAGTACCTATTTATCTACTTGCATTTGCATGCATTTGAACTGCAAGGTTGACAAGAGATGGAGGAAATAACAGGAGCTCACCAGTGGTGGGATTCAAATAATTTAACAACCGGTTCTCTGCCCTAATGACCAGCTGGATGGGCGTGGCCATGGTGGGCGTGACCAAGGGTGTGTGACAAGCAGCAATGGATGGCACTAAGGCGAAGAATTTTCCATCGAACCATCTGATACTGCACGCTTCTTCTTCAATATTGTCAAAGTTGTCCAACATTACATTACAATTCCGCTCCTATGCTCCTCTTTGGTAAGCTGTGCAAAGTTTATCCTTTCATCTTTTTCTCAACATCACCAAGTCTAAAGATTTTGCAGGTTGAACTTAATTAATGCTTCTGTTGATGATGCATGATCTATAATCAAATTCAGTTCGTGCCCTTGTCATTACACCACCTTCAAGGTCTAAAAGGAGAAGCCACGTGAAAAATTATTCATCAGGCTGAGATTCAGCAGATAGACAGAAAAGGTCACTGGTGAGATTTTTAGAAGCATAAACACATTTTAGCTTTTCTGCTGGCACCACCTACTAACTCAGTCCTGTAAAAGGACCACCAGGATGTATTCCATGTATTTTTGGAATAGAATTCCTTTTGACTTTGCTTGTAGGATGTAAGAGATTCGGCGCAGTGCTCTCTCTCTCTCTCTCTCTCTCTCTCTCTCTCTCTCTCTCTCTCTCTTTCTCTTTCTCTGTTATTTCAGTTCATAGATGTGGAAAATGCTGATTTTGGTTTCCTTACTACAAAGATCTTCTGATATTTGCAGCTATGCAGGACCATAAGCCTGGAGGACTTATGGAGACATGTCAACTCTTACCACTGCTCTCATTCTTTGACATTCTCACATTGCACAGGAAAATCTGAAGCATTTTTTTTCCAATGGGTTCTGTGTACAACTAGGAGTTGTTGTTGTTTTATTTATTCCAAATATAAAAATAAAATGCTATTTAAAAACAAGAAAACTTTGTGGGAAAAGCCCATCCTTTTCAGCATATGTCTTCTTAATATAGAACCAGGGGTAGGTTCTACTTTACGACCAGTTCTCAATGGGGCTGCGTGCACAGAAGCTTCCTGATGATGTCGGGGTTTGTGGGCAGAGCCTCCTGCTGGTTTTACTATCAGTTCTATAGAACTGGTCCGAAGTGGGGACAATCCACCACTGTATAGAACCATTAGAAAATATCAGGATGTGATGCAAATATATAGCTTTATGGGATATGGACCCTCATAGATCAATATATCAAGCTTTAGATGGGTTACACTATTGTGTCTTCTCTTGGTAGAGCAGATTGTAAGAAATTAATCAATTAATCAGTGGAACAACTTGCCTCCAGAAGTTGTGAATGCTCCAACACTGGAAGTTTTAAAGAAGAGATTGAATAACCATTTGTCTGAAATGGTATAGGGTTTCCTGCCTAAACAGGGGGTTGGACTAGAAGACCTCCAAGGTCCCTTCCAACACTGTTATTCTAAATCTGGTCTAAATGATTCATACATGGATAACGTCATCCAGTTTTGGTTCACCATGATACAAAATAAATGTTGAGATTCTAGAAAAGGTGCAGAGATGAGCAACAAAGATGATTAAGGGGCTGGAGTCTGAAACATATGTTGAAAGGCTGCAGGAACTGGACATGTCTAATCTAATGAAGAGAAGAGCTGAGGTGACATGAGAGCAGTCTTCCAATTCTCCAAAGTACCTGAGGCAGGACAAGAAGTAACTGATGGAAACTGATCAAGGAGAGATCCAACCTAGAGCTAAAGAGAAATTTCCTGATAGTAAGAACAATTAACCAGTGGAACAATTTGCCTTCAGAAGTTCTGCCTGCTCCATCACTGGAGGATTTCAAGAAGAGATTGGACAAACATTTGTCTGGAATGGTATAGGATCTTCTGATGGAGCAGGGGGTTAAAATAAAAGACCTCCCAAAATCTCTTCCAACACTATTATTCTGCATTCTAACTTGTTCTTTTCATCCATGTATTTCAGCCACTAGTTGAAATATACCCAATAAAAACAACAAGAAAGTAAAACAGGACCTGCCACTTTCCAAAGGATTGGAATAAAGTTTTGAGGTTTTTCAAAACCCAATGATGCATAAAATGGGAGAGCATATGGCCTATTGAGTAATCCCATATTTTTAAATCACTTCATAATTATATTTAAAGATGCCAAGTAGTTCAAAAGCAATTACCTTATAAGAGAGTTTCTGATCCTGTAATAAGACTTTCAAATTAAAAAGGAAAATAACTAGATAATTGTTTTCAGCTTATATGACCATTAAACAATGGTTTCACTAACAATAGTCTTGTTTGAAAGAAGAAGAGAGACCTGGCTAATAATTTCGCTGGCAACTATACGCTTCTAATTAACACATGTCACCGAAAAGCAAATGTCACTTTGCCCTTATTTAAAGTTAAAAACAATGGTGTGATTGTGAATTTGTTGGCAGAAAATGTAGCAGGCTCTTCACAGATTATACTATAGGTTCTCACCCAATAATGTGTTATTTCTACACCTAGATGTAAACGTCTGAATGAAAGAAAATATTTGCATTCATTGAATATATTTCCAATTTGGTCAGTTGTCATTAGAGGGCATTTATTATTTAGAGCTTTGATTTGCATTTCATTTTTTATTCAGTGGAGGGGATATCTCAAATGGAATATTAGGCACAGAGTGCATATGATTTAATGGGAAGAACCTTGAGTTCGCTCAGCTAAAAAGCAAAGTCTAACTTGCTTTTACTTATTCTGAAAAAAATAATAATAATAATAAGGTCAAGCCTGTTTAATGCATGGATGAGACATCATTAAGAAATAGCTTTAGGCTAGGCTGGAGAGTAGAAGAGTACACTGAAGGAAACTAGTAACAAAACGTGTCCATAGCATTGCCCAGAAAACCATTAATGTGAATGGTGAAAGTCAGCTAAAATGAGAAGAAGAAAAACAAACCAAGAAGGTCCAGTTGCCTTTTGGAAAAGCATTTTTGGGACAACCATGACCTGAATGATTGAGAACTTCCATAGACATCTGGACTGAAGATAATACAGGTCTATACTCAATTGTAGGACAGGCTAAAGATGGGGTTCTCATCTAAGTCTACTAATTCAGTTGACTATGGAGCTGTATTTCAGTAGGAATGGATTTCCAGAAATTGGTAGTCTCCAAAAATAGCAGACTACAGGAACCAGGAGTGCTACTCAGGTAACTCTGAGGACACAGATAAATCTCCAATGCTTCAACGACTCTCTAAAAGCATGCAAATGACCAGCTGTCGGCAAGGAATATAAATCCTTCCATTCCCCACCATCCTGTCAGGGCTGAAGAAACTTCTTGGATGAGAAGCGAAACATCTTCAAAAGAAAAAAAAAACAAGAAAGTCCAGTTGCCTCCTGAAAAAGCACCTTTGGGACAACCATGACCTGGATGGCTGACAATCTCTACAGACTTTTAGCTATACAATTTGAGATGAACACCTTCAGTGTGGAAGTAGAAATGGATTTCCAGAGGAAAAATTGCAGGCTACAGGAACCATTTGCACCACTCAGGTGACCCTGAGGACATAGTTAAACCTCCAAGTTCTTCAATCACCCTCTAAAAGGATGCAAATGACCAGCTGTCTGCAAGGAATATAAATCCTTCCATTCCCCACTATCCTGCCAGAGCTGAAGAAGCTTCTTGGATGAGAAGCAAATTGTCTTCAAAAGCAAGAAAGTCCAGTTGCCTCCTGGAAAAAGCAGCTTTGGAACAACCATACAAATGCTGTTTCATCTTGCATTTTAAATACAACCTTGCTGCACTTTCAAAAGAGAGGTAAACTGGATTCATAAGACAGCTGTTGGACCTTAGAAAGCATGTGCTCAGAGGTCTGGTCTCTTCTGCAACTCAAGCCAACTTTGCAATCGAGATCAGAACCAACCACCAGAGGGCAAGGTGTATGCCCATAGTAACCTAAAATGATCAACAGCTGATGGGAAGATTTCCAACCCCAATCACACAGATGGGCCATGAAGCATTGTAAGTGTTGGATGTAGGAAGTAGAAGAGCTAAAGAGAAATTGAAGTGGCCTCCATTGACACTGGAGATGAGTTGAAGCCAAGATAATATGTCCTTCAATGATGGTTAACCAGATGTCTACATGTAACAGTCAACAGGACAGGAATTTGATCTTGCTGTTTATCCACAAATCTTTCTGAGTTTTACAGGGCTCTCTCCTGAATTCACAACTCTTCTGTTTCTCATGAATGAAGGTAAATATACGTGTCCCAGGATAATGTCACTCACAGGAACCAGAGGTTTTGTCTTCTGAACTTTCTGGAGCCCATTTTCAGAGAATTTTTCTCCAATAAGTGCTGTTCTCTGTGTGGCAAATAGTCTTTTAGATGATGTTGGCGTGTGTTGATGGCTGATTTTTAAGTTATCAGCTCTCATTTGCTTATGCTGCCCAGCCCTTACCTCCTAAGTACTTGATAGCAGGGGTGAAATCCAGCAGGTTCTGACAGGTTCTGGAGAACCGGTAGCGGAAATTTTGAGCAGTTCGGAGAACCGGTAGCAAAAATTTTGAGTAGTTCAGAGAACCAGCAACTACCACCTCTGGTTGGTCCCAGAGTGGGGTGGGAATGCAGATTTTGCAATATTCTTCCCCCAGGAGTGGGGAGGGAATGGAAATTTTGCAGTATCCTTCCCCTGGAGTGGGGTGGGAATGGGGATTTTGCAGTATCCTTTCCCTGGAGTGGGGTGGGAATGGGGATTTTGCAGTATCCTTCCCCTGCCATGCCCACCAAGCCATGCCCACCAAGCCACACCATACCCACCAAGCCATGCCCACAGAACTAGTAGTAAAAAAAATTGGATTTCACCACTGCTTGATAGGCTGTGATTAATCTGCCCTCCTATTGACTGACGAGGGGCCTATTTCACAGGCTTCAATCACTTCCCTGGCTGTTTTTGTGCCTGCTCGCCCAACAATCTTAGTAGCTGCAAAATTGAATGTATGCCCTTGTTCATTACAGCATGACTTCGGGTCTCCTCGTCTGACCATTCCCTTGTGTCCTTGCAATCTGGTGTTTAGTTTCCTCCCCATCTGTGCTACATAGTCACAGGGGCAATCCGTGCAGGGGATCCAGTAGATTACATTGGAAGTATCTCCTACCTCCAAGTAATATTTACAATGCATAATTTGTCCTCATATGGGCAGTGCGTGATGTCCACTTGCAGATCTTGGAAGCTGCGTTCAACAACTTCCAAAATGTATTTGATGTATGACAGGATGTGCCATATGGTTGGTCTTGGCTTCTTCATTCCTCTCCCCACCGTGTAGGGCAGACACTCTGTCTCTCTTCCATTCTTACCATTTGCAATTAGATTGTTAGGAGATCAGTCCAGAGATGATTTAAAGGCTGTGTATGATGATGATGATGTGGTTGTGAAGAAAAGCAAAGTCACTGCTTTTTCTGCATTTCTCATCCCAGGGAGACGTGTGAACAGGCAGCAGAATCCAAATCAGGGGGAGGAAAAAATCAGAAAATTATTATGTTGTGTCAGGATAATTTCTCCTTTCTCTATTTCTTATTCTGTACACGAATCCCGCTTTCGAGTTGCATTGAACAATGGCTGCAGTGGTGGGATTCAAATAATTTAACAACTGGTTCTTTGCCCTAATGACAGGCTGGGTGGGCATGGCCATGGTAGGCATGGCCAGGGGGTGTGACAGGCAGTACTTGGCCTCCTGCAACCCCATGGGAGCAAAAACAGGGGCGGGGGGGTTGCACTGGCCACCCCGTGCCCTGTTTTGGGCCTAGTAGGCCTCCCTACAGCCTCCTGGGAGCAAAAATGGGCTGTGGGGGGATGCACCACCCCACCCCCTTTTTTGGGCCTAGAAGGTCTCCCTGAAGCCTCATGGGAGTGAAAACGGGCCACAGGGGGACATGTCACACTCCCTCATGCCCTGTTTTTGGCCTAGTAGGCCTCCCTGCACTTACCTGGGAGCCAAAATGGGGCACATGGGGACTCTTGGAAGGGGCGGGGAAGGGAGGGGCCAGCTAGCAATTTAACTACCAGTTCACCTAAACTGGCCCAAACCGGCTGAGTCCCACCACTGAATGGCTGTATAGCATTAGATTTTTTTTTTTTTTAAAAAAAAGCACTACAAAATTAAAAGTGTACAAATAAAACGAACTCCAGATTTGATATGTCAAAGGCAAAAGATGCACGATTTCAGACTACTTCCTTGATTTATGTCAAGGAAATTAAAAGGAAGCAGGGATTTATTGCCTTTACATTAATTGGGAGGGGGAAAAAAAAACCCCTAATAGTAAATTGCAATGAATGTATATATGATGAATTCTGTTGCTGTTTCAAAATGTATATGTTGTTTGGAGAAGTGAAATAGATAAATGGCTACCGGTATAGTCTATTTCTTTGCTGTGACACCAACTCAGGAGGTTTTCCCAATATTAATGAATAAACTCTTTAAACCCATTTAATCTTGAGTCTGATTTCTGATCAAAGTGAACTCTATTATAGTTTATTCTTTTCTCCCGAGGGTTGATGCTCCACAAATAAATTCAAACATGCCTTTAAGCCAATGTCTAGGATAAAATATCCATCAAATGAGACTGCAAAAAAGAAAAGAAAAACCAGGCAGGTCTCCAAAGCAGTTCCATGGATGATGAATGGGACATCACAATGGTAATACCCAAGATTCACTAGCTGCTTGGGGTAAGGAATAGTATGGATAATAATTGCAACAGAATTAAATATTAATATTTTCATTAATCTGTGATAAGCACCAGTTTATGAAAACTTTAGAAAATAACTTGATGCTTGCAACCTTCCAGAAGCATTTTGTATTTTGAAGAACCTGAAATTAGTTTGCATGATATATCTTTCTATTTTAACCCTTCTTTGTTCCATTGTGAACAACAGCTTTGTACAAAGTTAAGAAGAGACTTCACCCTGCCAACAAAAGTGCGTATAGTCAAGGCAATGGTTTTCCCAGTTGCAATGGATGGCTGTGAAAGTTGGACCATAAGGAAGGCTGAACACCAAAGAATTGAGGCCTTTGAACTATGGTACTGGAGAAGACTCCCCCGAGTCCCTTGGACTGTAAGGCAATCAAACCAGTCAGTCCTAGAGGAGATCAACCCTGACTGCTCTTTAGAAGGCCAGATCCTGAAGATGAAACTCAAATGCTTTGGCCACCTAATGAGAAGGAAGGACTCACTGGAGAAGAGCCGAATGCTTGGAAAGATTGAGGGCAAAAGAAGAAGGGGACGGCAGAGAACGAGGTAGCTGGATGGAGTCACTGAAGCAGTCGGCCTGAGGTTAAATGGACTCTGGAGGATGGTAGAGGACAGGAAGGCCTGGAGGAATGTTGTCCATGGGGTTGTGATGGGTCGGACATGACCCATTTGCAACTAACAACAACAACAACAACAACAACAGATAGATAGATAGATAGATAGATAGATAGATAGATAGATAGATAGATAGATAGATAGATAGATAGATAGATAGATAGATAGATAGTAGCAGGAGGATTTTCATAACTGCATAAATGATCTTTGCTTTCTCTTAAAGCATGCACACACACACACATACACACACACACACACACTTTCTGTAATACTAATGGGAACTCCACTGAGCAACGAAATACACAAAATATAGCAGTAATTCTTGCACAGACACAAAAGACAAAGTTATCCTACGCAATCCTGGAGGTCAAGAATTGCATGAAAAACACAGGAAGTTGACTACTTACTCGTTTTTGTTTTGCGCTTGGAATCCGACAACATATCTTCATTTATAATGTAAACAACTTAAAAATGTAAAATATTCACATATTTGGTTAACAAGTATTCACATATTTGGCAAGTACAAGGTTGTCGATATCTTAACAATGCAAAGAGTGAAACAATATGTTGTGTAGGAGCTGACCAAGGCTGAGCTGGAAGGAAGGATCAAACATGTCATCAGTCACGAGTCACTTCGCACTCACAAGAGAGTTAAATCCAGCCCACCTTGAATTCCTGTGACTCTTATCTACTGCTAATTTGCTTGGACGGTTAGTTAGATTCTTGTAGACAGCTGAAGCTTGCCATAAATCTTTATATCCATTTGAACTGCCTGGATCTTATGATTTCCTTGGTGCACAACAGTTGATCCTTGGAGAAATAGGTTTTTAAACAGTGCAGATCCTTGTCTTAAGTCTTGTGGAAATTGAAGGGAGAACTTCCCAAGAGTGAGGCATGGGTGAATGTTTAATTCAGAGAAGGTGAAAATGATTCCATCAAAACTCTAGGCTAAATTGGCCATCTAAAACGTAATTAGAATATGAATTTGAGTCATCATCCTGAATGAGATGCCTTTGAGCTGATGAAACAATTCCATCTATTCTACTCATGGGCAGAAGTTGATTTTTTTCCAACTGAGTTCAGAGACCCCGATCAAATTTGAATTTTTTTTTCAAATGTCAAGTCAACTCACAATGATTTTCTAAACCAGTTCAAACTGGTTTAGAATAAGATTGATTTGCTGGACCAAATCAGGATACAAGTCAAGATGCAAGTTTGATTTCACCTGGCCTCATAGCTCACATCAGATTTCTTCTGGTACTATGATTGTTAGGTAGGATTGAAAAGATCATCATCATCATCTCCTTTTAATGACCCCATAATCCCTTGTGGGGTGGAGTCTGGGCAACTGAATGGAGTTAAGTGTTTACTGGCCGGATGCCCTTCCTGACGCCAATGAGGAGTTTTGTTCAGCAGATATATTCTCATCATTCCCAGAGAGAGAAATATCTGCCTCTACCTAGGATCAAACTCACAGCCCCCTGGTTGTGAGGCTAGAGCTCCACCTCTAGGCCACCGCACCACTCGTAGGATTGAAAAAATGAACTAGATAAATAGACATTATTTTCTTGTTATCCAGAGAGTCCACCACATCTCAGTCATAAACCCAATATTCTTACATGTTGATAGTTATTAGAATTAGGACAACAGGCTCACTTTGATCCTTCTTCACTAAATGCATTGATCCACCAAGCAGAAATCTGATTCAAAAGTGTTGAATTTCCCAAGCAAAGTTGTTCAGATAGAACTCTTGTTTAGCGTCTCTCCCCATACACCTAAGTGAAAGTAACTAAACTTCGTGCGTTGCATTTATTGTCCTTTTGATCACAAACAACTTTCTCAAGGTAATGCTCACCAGCTTCACTACTTCATTGTTGTGATGGTTGCTCATGGCCTCCTCGTGACACCCTTTGTAAGTCTTCTTCAGGAACATTCGTTGCAGCTCAAAAGAACTAATTTAATAAGCCTCTTATGCAGTCTTGCACTTCTGATTAAACAATTCCCACAGAGAAAAACAAAATCGTTTTGTTTATTGCTAATAACTGCGTCTAGTGCCATTAAATATCTGAAAAGGATTTGTCTTCCATCAGATATCATTCTCTATCTTGCTTCAAAGCTGAGCCAGCAGTTCAAGTACAGCTGTTTCATTGCATCGCAGACAACTTCTGTTGAAAAGCAGCAATGGAAAGAAATGAGAGTGGGAAGAATGTTAACCCCACAATCTAAAGAACGCAAAGATTAGCAAAAATAAGCAAGAAAGAAAATGGAAAGTTTGAGCTAAATTGCATCTGTGAGGAAGAGATTTTTAAAAGCATCTAATTTTTTTATTGAGTACCTTCTATCCATGTAGTGCATAACATCAGACATGTCACTAGAAGGCAAACTCACAAAACTGTTTCTTGCTTATTTTGCCCATGTCATGAGTAGGATTCACTGGAGAAAGCAATTATGTTGGGAAGAGTTAGTGGTAAAACGAAACCAGGTCATCAAAGAACATGGTGACCAAACACCATCAAGGCTGACACCAACCAGAGCATGTTATTGTTAGTCGCGAAGTCGTCTCCGACCCATCGTGACCCCATGGACAACTTTCTTCCAGGCGTCTCTGTCCTCTACCATCCCCCAGTGTCCATTTAAGCTCACGCCGACTGCTTCAGTGACTCCATCCAGCCACCTCATTCTCTGCCGTCCCCGTCTTCTTTGGCCCTCAATTGTTCTCAGCATTTGGCTCTTCTCCAGTGAGTCCTTCCTTCTCATTAGGTGGCCAAAGTATTTGAGTTTCTTCTTCAGGATCTGGCCTTCTAAAGAGCAGTCAGGGTTGATCTCCTCTAGGACTGACCGGTTTGATCGCCTTGCAGTCCAAGGGACTCGCAGGAGTCTTCTCCAGCACCAGAGTTCAAAGGCCTCCATTCTTTGGTGCTCAGCCTTTCTTATGATCCAACTTTCACAGCCATACATTGCAACTGGGAAAACCATAGCATATAACAACTCAAAGAAGAAGTACAAGATCAGAAGATGTAGACCTGGCCCATAGAATTGACAAAAGTCAGACATGACTGAAGGTATATCATCTTCATCTTCATCATCACCATTACCATCATCATCACCATCATCTTCATCATCTGTTATCAAATTGGTATTGACTCTAGTCACTGTCAACAGTAGTCAGTATCAACAAAGGTGACCACATTGACAGATTTGCACCATGACGATCTGTCTTTAATCTGGTCTATTAACGTCTTCCAACAGAACACTCATCATCTCTGTCACTTACTCCATCCACCTTGCAAATGGTCATCCTCCTCTTCTTCTCTGTCCTTCCAACTTTTCCAGCATTCACATTTTTTTCCAGGGAGCTGGGTCTTCACCTAATTCATCCATATTAGGATAATTCAAGTCTTCTCATTTGTGCCTTAAATAAGAAATTCTGGGTTGATTTGTTTAATGATTCATAAGCTTATTGTTGTGGCTCTCCGTGGTATACTCAGAAGCTTTTTCCAAACCAAAATTCAAAAGCATCACTCTTCTTCTTAACTTGTCATTTCAAAGCACAACGTTTGCTTCCATCAAGTGTCACAGGGAATTCCATAGCTCAGGGGTCAGCAACCTGTGGCTCTGGAGCCACATGTGGCTCTTTCATCCCTGTGCTGCGGCTCCCTGTCGCCGATCGATAAAAGGAAAAAGGATGCCACACTAGGAGGAGACTCTATGGTGGGGAAACTGGACTTCTGGTCAGCAGTAGAAAAAGGATGCCGCACTAGGAGGAGACTCTATGGTGGGGGAACTGGACTTCTGGTCAGCAGTAGAAAAAGGATGCTGCACTAGGAGGAGACTCTATGGTGGGGGAACTGGATTTCCAGTCAGCAGAGGAAAAAGACACCGTGCTAGGAGGAGACTCTACAGTGGGGGAACCGGAAAACTGGTTGACTCCAGAATTGAACAGGGGGCTTCCGGTTAGGACCTTTGTGGCTCTTTGAGTGTTTAAGGTTGCCGACCTCTGCCATAGCTTGAACAATTCTCATCTTTCTAGGTATAGACACACAACGTCACAATATCTGAATATTTTTCTAGAGCTTTTATGGCTGCTTTACCAATTGCTGGTCAGCAGCATATTGCTACAATTGTGTTGAGCAAGATCAAAATGAGGAGGGGGGGGAGAAATGAATTATTTAGCCATATGAAGAATGTTAACACAGTAAGAATAATGCAATAATAAAGCATTGTATTTTATGCAAATAGTAGAAAAAGAATGATATGTTTTGATTAGGTAGAACTAAATTGTGAAAAGCAAATAGTTATAGAATAAGTCTCCAGAGTACTTTGGATGTACTAGAACTGATAACATATACTGTATACATCTTCAGGCAGATCATTATAATTTCAATCTAAAACCAACTGAATTACAAACATTAAAATTTAGATCTAAAGTCCTTTAACTTGTATAACCTAATATTTTAAAATGGTTAACAACATCTTGCAGAAAAAGTAATATTTCTAATCAAAGTCGTAGAAGATTTAAGCATTACCTAATTTGTCATGTCAGGCAGATAGCACTAAAAGTTTGGCAGAAATTATTTATTCATGTCTTTAATAAATTTATACTTTGCTCTTCATAAAATGTCTGGAGCAATTTAAAAGAAATAGAAAGCATAAAATTGATAATAAAACATGTCACATTAAAAGAAAAGTACAGCAGTGTCAGAAAGAAAAAGCCATATAAAATTCACCTCAAAATGAACATGGTAAAAGCAAGAAGAAAGAAGAAAGAAGAAAGGAGAAAGGAGAAAGGAGAAAGAGAAGGAGAAGAAGAAGAAGAAGAAGAAGAAGAAGAAGAAGAAGAAGAAGAAGAAGAAGAAGAAGAAGAAGAAGAAGAAGAAGAAGAGGAGGAGGAGGAGGAGGAGGAGGAGGAGGAGGAGGAGGAGGAGGAGGAGGAGGAGGAGGAGGAGGAGGAGGAGGAGGAGGAAGAAGAAGAAGAAGAAGAAGAAGAAGAAGAAGAAGAAGAAGAAGAAGAAGAAGAAGAAGAAGAAGAAGAAGAAAAGACTGTTGCCAAATTTGAGATTGAAAAAAAGAAGCAGAATGAATTAAAAAGGTTTAACTAGAATCTCAAGGAGAAGTATGGATACATGCAAAGGAAGACGACATTCCTTGAATTTAATTCCATCAGCTTGTTCCTCATTGCTTGAACTGAATTTTTCCGAGAAGAATTTTTTTTTTTAAAAAAAATATGTATTTTAAATAGTGACACCTCCTGAACTATGCCTCAATTTTTGAGACATAGTTTAAAATGGTAAAAACTGCTTACTCAAATCGATATGCAAAGTTAACAGGGCTGATGAAAGGATGTATATTCAGACAGTCTTACAGAATTGATTTCCATTAGAGAAAATTATTAACGTGCATGTATTAGGATCTATATATATATATGCACAAAACGAGCTGTGGTGGCACAGTGGTAGAACGCAGTACTGCAGGCTAATTCTGCCAATTGCTAAAAGTTCGATCTTGACTGACTCAGCCTTCCATCCTTCTGAGGTCGGTCAAATGAGGACCCAGATCGTTGGAGGCCATAGGCTGACTCTGTAAACCACTTAGAGTGGGCTGTAAAGCACTGCAAAGTGGCATATAAGTCTAAGTGCTACTACTTATATTTTTAAATCACATAAATACCTGGCCTTTTTATTTCTCCTTTTTTTGGGGGGGGGGGGTGGTACTCTTTTGCAGGATGGGTGGAAGCTGAATTATTGAATTGTGTCCATTCCTCCATTTTAAACTTCCTTAGGCAAGAACCAGGGACACAGTGGCTCAGTGACTAAGACGCTGAGCTTGTCGATTGAAAGGTCGGCAGTTTAGCGGTTCGAATCCCTACTGCCGCGTAACGGGGTGAGCTCCTGGTACTTGTCCCAGCTTCTGCCAACCTAGCAGTTTGAAAGCACGTAAAAAATGCAAGTAGAAAAATAGGGACCACCTTTGGTGGGAAGGTAACACCGTTCCATGCGCCTCTGGCATTTAGTCATGCCGGCCACATGATCATGGAGACGTCTTCAGACAGCGCTGGCTCTTCAGCTTTGAAATGGAGATGAGCACTGCCCCCTAGAGTCGGGAACAACTAGCACATATGTGCGAGGGGAACCTTTACCTTTACCTTAGGCAAGACCATTTTAAGATCTGGAATTGACCTTTCCTGTTGTTGGGCGTGTGGGTTTGAGTTAGGTTGTTGTAAAATAGATCGCAGTTCCTCAATGTCCTTTGCTAACATTCTATAATAGGAGAATGGGCTCCTTACCCTGTCATAAATTCTCCCTTTAGCTTATTCTCCCTTTAGACTGACTGTCCTTCTCCTTTTAGACTATGAATTGTCATAAATTTTCCCTTTAAGCTCTACTTGGATAAGCAAGTTGAGAACAATTGAAGGAACCAATATGAGCACCATTATTTCTTCCGGCTATATTATATATAATATAATATAACAATCACGCTGATATAGTCTGCCACATATGGGAAGCAAACTGTGGCCTCTGTACGGCAACTCCGCAGTCTAATTAATCAGGTTTCGTTATAACGATGAGAAATGAGGGACACATTAAGTAATGGCTTGTAAACTCCGTACAGATCTCCACATTTCCAAAATAGCAACGGCGTGTTAATAATATCGACTATATTAATTAAGTGCACAGGACATGGGAAAGTCATAGCTGAGTAGAAAGCATTGATTCCTTCACCGAAATCAAAGCTTCAAATACTTAACTTTGGCTGGATTAAACCTCTCATTCTGGAATTGGAAATATTGCAAATACTTTTCCTAGAAACAGGGAGCTGGGTAGATGATCAAATACAAGAGAATCTGGAGTTCATATAGATCAACAGATGCAATCTGCTACTTGTTTTATAGCATTATTAATTAAAGCACAGACGGACATAATAAAGGAGGCATAACATAACAACAACATAAGAACACACTCTATTTATTATGAAAGTATGTCTCCCAATCACTCAGCAATACTAGCAATAGTAGTTGGAGTCATAGTTAGGCAGATTGGAAAGGCCATAGGTACCCATCTTGCTTTGTATGAACCTCGTCTCTACCATGTTCCCCGCAGGATTAATAGTGAAGGGTTATTAAAATGCTCTTGATCCTACCCAGAATAATTTATGACAAGTATTGAGGTGTTCAAGGTCATTATGGGGTCAGGCTATCAACAGCAGTTAAACAAAAATATTTTTTTTTTTGCTAAAACCATGCTGTGTAAGGTCTTAGTTGTATCTTCTCAATCTTGTGCTCTCATATGGATAGAACAGAAGAGCTGCTACAAAGAAGAACTAAAATGATTAGAGAACTGGAGGCTAAAACATACGAAGAATTGTTTTAGGAATTGGGTATGTTGAGTTTAATGAAAAGAAGGACTAAGGGTGACATGATAGCAGTCTTCCAATATCTCAGGGGCTGCCACAAAGAAGAGGGGAGTCAGAGTATCTGAAGGCAGAACAAGAAGCAATGGATGGAGACCGATAAAAGAGACATCCAACCTAAAATCAAGGAGAAATTTCCTGACAGTTAGAACAATTAATCAATGGAACAGTTGCCTAAGTAGGTGTTCCATTACTGGAGGTTTTTAAGAAAAGACTGGACAACCATTTTTTTGCTTGAGCAGAGGGTTGGACTAGAAAACCTCCAAGATCTCTTCCATCTCTCTTATTCTGTTATATGATGTATGTAGCGACTGAATATTGAAAATGCTAAATGTCAGAAGGATAGAAAGGTCTCAATGAGGTTATAATACCCAACGGGTGCAGAGCAACTCATCTATGCAAAGAACATTCACCTTGAATGGACTTAAAGACTCCAGCAAGTGCTTCTATTTCTTCATTGCCAGAGACCGTTGTTGTTTTCTGACTAATTAATCTCTTTCAATTTTTATCCCTGAAACTTTTGTAGGTCCTGAGCCTAAATTAATCATATTTCAAAGCCTCCAGTATCACACGCTGTTCATATATGTAATCAATCATGGGATCAAAAATGTGAAGTGTTAATGATTAGAACAGTTGGAACTTTGCTCCAAGGTATTGGAAAATATTTACTTCTTTAAAAAAAAAAAATCCTAAACATTTTAAAGTCCAGCTTCCTTTTATACAATTTATTTATTATAAATAAATATAAATATATTGTTTATTTATATTTCATATTTCTCAAACAGATGGGATATTAAAATGCATAAAATACACAATTGTATTAGCTTGCAAACATGTTTTAGAACTAAAATAAAGTTAGGGAATTAACATCAGAGAAGATAATACACATTTAGAAATACCCAATATGTGTTTGTTTGTGTACATTTACATACAGACAAGTGTGTGTCTCTGTCAGTGTATACAGTATATGCATACAAGTGTTATGGAGGAGGAGGAGGAGGAGAAGGAAAAGGAGGAGGAGGAGGAAGAAGAAGAGGAGGAGGAGGAAGAGAAGGAAGGAGGAGGAGAAGGAGAAGGAGAGGAGGAAGAGGAACAGGAAGAAGAAGAAAAATAGAAAAAGAAGAAGAAGAAGTAGGAGGAGGAGGAGGAGGAGGAGGAGGAGGAGGAGGAGGAGGAGGAGGATATGTAGTAGAAAAAGAAGAGGAGAGGAGGAGGAAGAGGAGGAGGAGACGATGGGGAGGAGGATGGGGAGGAGGAGGAGGATGGGGAGGACAATGGGGAGGAGGAGGAGGAGAAGAGGAGGAAGAGGAGGAGGAGAAAATGAGGAGGAGGATGGGGAGGAGAAGGAGGAGGAGGAGAAGAAGAAGAGGAGGAGGAGGAGAAGAAGAGGAGGAAGAGGAGGAGGAGGAGATGATGGGGAGGATGGGAAGGAGGAGGAGGAGGAGAAGGAGGAGGAGAAGAAGAAGAAGGAGAAGAAGAAGAGGAGGAGGAGAGGAGGATGAGGATGGGGAGGACGATGGGGAGGAGGAGGAGAAGAGGAGGAGGAGGAGGATGGGGAGGAGGAGGGGGAGGAGGAGGAGAAGAGGAGGAAGAGGAGGAGGAGGAGACAATGAGGAGGAGGAGGGGGAGGAGGAGGAGGAGGGGGAGGAGAAGAAGAGGAGGAGGAGGAGGAGGAGAAGAGGAGGAAGAGGAGGAGGAGGAGGAGATGATGGGGAGGAGGATGGGGAGGAGGAGAGGAGAAGGAGGAGGAGAAGAAGAAGAAGAAGAAGAAGGAGAAGAAGAGGAGGAGGAGAGGAGGAAGAGGAGGAGGAGGAGGAGGAGGAGGAGGAGGAGGAGAAGAAGAAGAAGAAGAAGAAGAAGAAGAAGAAGAAGAAGAAGAAGAAGAAGAAGAAGAACAACAACAACAACAACAACAACAACAACAACAACAACAACAGCAGCAGCAGCAGCAGCAGCAGCAACCCTTTCCTGTGAAAATAGATTGCAGACATGCTTAGATACCTAGACTAGTCCTTGCAGCTTTGTCAATAAAACATAGGACGGATCGAATGTACCGTACCAGAAAACAGGGGGATTTTTATCAAGGCTTCTAGAGATGTGAATAAATCAGATCGATTGTTTGCCTGGTTCTGTAGCCAACCCACAGAGGCTCAGGGGCCATTAAAACCCGAGGCCTTGTGCCAGACTAGGACTTGACTTTGCCCAATTCCCTGTCTCAGAGTTCTCCTACTTTCCAAGTTCTTCTTCCCAGCTCTCCATCTGCAGGCGAGAGCAGCCAAAACAACAAGAACCGCTTGTTCTTCCCGGTGAAAAAAACCAATAGGAAACGGTGCCACCGCGAGAGGAAACAGTCGATGCTTCTTTATTATCCGTAACGATGGAAAGACTGGGAAGGGAGAGCTTAAATGGCATTTTGAGTAGCAGCTTCAGGAGATGGCAATTAGTACAGCACCGTGAGGCTTCATATCACATGACGCCTCATTAAGAGATCACGTGATGTCTCATTAAGATAGGAACAGCCTAAAAAAAAGGTACATATTGCAAATCCGGCGTTTCAGGAGGCCAAACACACCTTGCGTCGTTGCCTAACATTATACAAATCATGTAATGCGTTGCCCTGTGTTTCTTCCTTTTGGGTACATCTAATCAAACTCTTTATCCAAGTTCTGCTTTATTAGCTATGACAACGGATAAGCTCATCACAATAATGTTTCAGAAAGCCATAATAGTGACAAACCGCATTCCTATTTGTTTTAGGATAGTGCCGACGTAAATTGACTTTTAAAAAGCTGAACTTTAATTGGAAAAGTTAGTGCTTTAATGAAATCGGAGATGAGTTTGGGGTCCATTAAGGCCATTAGTGTTGGATAGAGTGGAGCCGCTACTGTCTTAAAACTTTTAATGTCATAAGAAAATGTAGTATACATCGTATATACCTTTAAAGGTAAAGGTAAAGGTTCCCCTCACACATATGTGCTAGTTGTTCCTGACTCTAGGGGGCGGTGCTCATCTCCGTTTCAAAGCCGAAAAGCCAGCACTTACTGCAATTACTGCAGGTTCGAATCTCACCAAGGCTCAAGGTTGACTCAGCCTTTCATCCTTTCTAAGGTAGGTAAATTGAGGACCCAGATGTGGGGGCAATAAGCTGACTTTGTAAATGTACAAAAGTATGAAGGCTATTGCTTAACACATTGTAAGCCACCCTGAATCTCCGGAGAAGGGCGGCATATAAATATTTTTTTTTTTTTTAAAGTGAAAGCCATCTCCATGGTCATGTGGCCAGCATTACTCAATGCCAAAGGTACATGGAACGCTATTACCTTCCCACCAAAGGTGGTGCCTATTTTTCTACTTGCATTTTTTACGTGCTTTCGAACAGCTAGGTTGGCAGAAGCTGGGACAAGTAACGGGAGCTCACCCCGTTACATAGCACTAGGGATTTGAACTGCTGAACTGCCGACGTTTTGATTGACAAGCTCAGTGTCTTAGCCACTGAGCCACCGTGTCACCTATATATCTTTAGGAACCATCAATACCTGTACTTCTTACCCAGGTAAAAATGCCGCAATAGAAGGAGTGGGGAAGGAAAAATAAAAGAAAGAAACTTGGCATACAAATGCAGACCATATCTAAGGTTAAATTGTGAGTTGGTACCAATCTCATTATATTTAATGATGTAGAGTTGTATTTCTTATAGATTATACAAGTAGTCCTCAATTTACAAGCATATGTTTAGCGACTCTTCAAATTTACAATAGCATTGAAAAAAAGTGAGTTATTTTTCACAGGAATGTTGCAGCTTCCTCGTGGTCACATGATCAAAGACGCTTGGCAACTGGCATGTACTTATGACGGTTGCAGTGTCCTGGAGTCATGTGATCCCCTTTTGCAGCCTTCTGACAAGCAAAGTCAATGGGGAAACCTGTGCTGTGGCCTATTGGCCGCCGGCCCCTCCAGCAGCCGAATCAGAGGAGGAGGAGGAGGGTCAGGGCCAGCATCAAGGCAAACTGAGAGCTCCGAAAGGAAAGAGGGAATGGAGATGTCAGAGATAGAGACTGTTCTGTCCCCGTCACACACGCACACACACCAACAGACGTTCAAGAGTTAAAGACCAAACCAGCCGGCAAAATGCTTTTCCTTATGATAACGGAACTTGGCAACAACCTAGTCACTGCCTGCCAAGAGTTTATTACTTACGAAGAGGAGAGATAACTTCTCCCCGCTTCTGGTACATCAAAGGAAACAGCTCAATAATTACAGAGTCAATCAAATCCAACAAAGTCTATAACAAAAGTCCAGCAATGAAGAATGGCATGGAAGCTTTCAGCTTTGTTTGTCACAAGGCTTGACTGGCCACCACGCTCCCTTTTATACCTTGTGGGGTGTGGTCCAGTGACTCAGCCTAATCTCGGGCACGCCTTTTCTTCTGTTGCGCGCACTTATCTCTGCTACGCTGGCGTGGATCCAGCCAAGACTAATTACTCTCATCACTGTCCACCTGTGGCTGCATGGACGTGCTTGGCCCCGGCCTATTTCTTGCCCTTTGGCGGACACCGAAGGCATTGCCAAAGAGGAGGGTCCTGGAGAGGGAGGCCTTCCCAACTCCTCTCCTTCACTCTCGGAGTCCTCTCCTGCCGATGACACAGGCTTAGGTAACAGAGCCACAAGAGAGACAGAGGTGGACCTGGGCTGTCAATCAGCCCTCATATGGAGAGTCAACAGCCCCCAGGTGGCTGATGAGGAAGAGGAGGAACAGCTGGGTCCAGTGCCTGACACGTGGATATGCAGAAGGCAGAGGAGAGGAGAACAGTGGAAATCTATGGACCAATCCTTGGGACAGAAGAGCCACCACTGCTACAAAGCCCCACCCTAGCTCTGGGGATAAAAGGCAGGGGGCGGAGATGAATAGATGTGGCAGACAACTATTCATCTCCCTGCTGGTCCACCACTGATAGCCTGTACTTCTAATCTTTTCTGAAAATTATCAGAATTCTTCTTGGAATCTGCAGTGCCTTCTGAGCAAGCGTGCATGTGTGTATGTCACCTGCTGGAAGAAAGCGAGGACACCTTCCAGGCAGGGGTGGGTTCTACTTACCTTTACTACCGGTTCACAATGGGATCTGTACATGCGCAGATCGTTGATGATGACATCCGGGGTGGTGTCTCCCGCCGGTTTTACTACCGGTTCTTGCAAACCGGTCCGAACCGGGGGCAACTGACCACTGCTTCCAGGACTTCCTTTGCAAGTGTGGGAAGAGAGAGAGACTCCAGGTGTGTTGGGCCAGTTCAACTGGGAAAGGGAATGAGTGTCATTTTCCACAGGGCTTAGAGACTTCATAGCCTGCTGTGAGAGAGCATTAACTACAAAGGGCTTGTTGTGTTTGCGAGCTGGGTCAGAACAACTAGATTCATGTAACAACTGTGTTACTAAACTTCACAGCTGCAGTGATTCAACAACAACAACAACAACAACAACATTCATAAAATGGAGCAAGATTCTCTTAACAACTGTTCAGTTGCTCAGCCATAGAAATTTTCGACTCTGTTGTGGTCCTAAGCCAAGGACTACCTGTATGAATATATGAAGGTTCTTTATAGTGAAAAATTACTCTTTATATTGAAAATTACACTTTAGATTGCATTCCAGATACATTCTGTACCCTGGACTTCATTATTTAGCACTGGAATAGTCCTAGATGCTTACCGATGTCAGCTTGTATTGTTATTTGTGCTGAAATGCTTTGAGAGCACATTGACTACAAAAACAGCCAAATGGAAATGATTTATCTAATGGCACTATCTGTATTCTGCTTTTCAACAGAAAGTTTTCAAAGCACCTTTTAAGACATGCCCTTATTTTTAACATCTTATTTGGAGATCAGGGCTTAGAAAGAAAAGGAAGGAAGGAAGGAAGGAAGGAAGGAAGGAAGGAAGGAAGGAGGGAGGGAGGGAGGGAGGGAGGGAGGGAGGGAAGGAAGGAAGGAAGGAAGGAAGGAAGGAAGGAAGGAAGGAAGGAAGGAAGGAAGGAAGGAAGGAAGGAAGGAAAAGAATGACCGATGAAGCAACGCAAAGGATCACTGGAGGTTTTCAAGAAGAAATTGCACAGCGGTTTGCCTGGAATGCGATAAAGTCTCCTTATTGAGCAGGGGGTTGGACTAGAAGACCTCCGAGGTCCCTTCCAAGACTATTATTCTATGTTTTATGTCCCTGTAATGAGTCCTGGGCATTTGCAAGAAAAACTGACCCAGACATGCAGAAATTGAAACAACCAAACTCACTAGAAGACTAAATGAGAAGAAAGGATGAGAATTAACAACTTGCTTTCTGTAAGATAAAAACCATTATTAATGGCCTCTGATGAGATTGTAGGCTTTATATTAGTTAAGTATGTAGTGTACGTGTTTTAATGTTATATGTTTTGTCTGTTTATTTGGGTTTTTTTTTTTTGTCATATTTTTAAAAAAATCTTGGACAGCTTTATAAATCCAGCAGTTTCTTTCAAAAAAATAAATAAACATCACACAGAACAAGACAACTGCCAGAGAGTGGAGCTGATATACTTTTATGTGGATGTGGAAATCATAACTTGGGTTTGCAACTCCAAAAAGAAAAAAATATGTCCATAATGCTCATTTATACAAGACAAGCTCCCTTTGTCTTTTTCATCAGTAGCTGTTCTTCTCTTATTTCTCCAAATGCCCATGGTTTAGTTGTCAAAAACATCCAAAAAGCTTCTTCAGCCATGACTGGATGATGGGGGAATGGTAGGATTTATGCTCCTTGCAGACAACTCTGTCATTTGCATTATTTTAGAGCCGGGGTGTAAAACTGAATTTCTTTGACGGCCGGATCAGCATTGCAGTTCTCCTCCATGGGCTGGTGATTGGGGGGGGAGCGGGGGAGATGGGACAGATGCCTCCTGCAGCACCCTGCTAGCCAAAATGGGGCATGGGGGGGTGCCCCTTCCATCCATTTTTTTTGGGCCTGAATGGCCTCCTGCAGAACTTGACTGGCCAAAATGGGGCACGGGGGCACACATGCAGGACCCCTGTGCCTTGTTTTCGTCTTCCATGGCCTCCTGCAACACTCTGCCAGCCAAAAATGGGCCACGGGAAAGAACTTTTTTTTTTTTAATTTTGATTTATATGTCGCCCTTCTCCGGAGACTCAGGGCGGCTTACAATGCGCTAAGCAATAGCCTTCATCCTTTTGTATATTTTTATACAAGGTCAGCTTATTGGCCCCACAAACTGGGTCCTCAATTTACCTACCTTAGAAAGGATGGAAGGCTGAGTCAACCTTGAGCCTTGGCGAGATTCGAACCTGCAGTAATTGCAGGCAGCTGGTCTTAATAACCAGCTTAATAACAGGGTGCCTTAGACCACTGTACTACCAAGGCTCTTACCTACCAACTTGACCTTGGTAGGTAACTTATCATGCCTGTAAGCCTTATTACCTGTGTGCCTTGAAGATCCAGGCCTGCCACAATTATACCAATTGAAGGGGGGGATTGCCTGAGTGAAGTAGAGATAGCCATAACAAACTCCTCTAAGAGAAGTTCAAGGCCATGGTGTCCGGCAGCTGTGCAAAGAAGAAATTGGAGGATGTCTTCTGTTCAATAAAGAACTGATTGGAGCTGTGGTGGACATGTGGAAGATGTGGGTAAGGTCTTGAACTTTCTTTCGGGTGAGGAAAACCCGGAAGCTTTCAGATTCAGGTTTTCCTAGATGTGCCAATATGACAACCCTAATAAAAGTTAGCTTTGAGGAACTTCAAGCCTCGGAGTTTGATTTTGTTGGGGGTGTTACTTGGAACCCTCACACTGTTCTCAGGTGGCAGAAGACTCTCATGCATTATTTAGCCCTCCCTGCTCCCTAGGAATTTAACAACCCTCCTCCCGTTTCTGTTTGGCAAACTGTGAGCCGAAATGAGGTACAGGCAATGATGAAACTGAGAATCAGCTTTGACATGTGCTCGCTGCTCACACAAATGGAGTGCACACATATGCACTTTTTTTTTGGCTGCAGGAGGCTGAAAATGGGCCATGGGGGAGGTGGGGTGGCAGTGGTCCTTTGATATTTCCAGGCTGGCCCCACAAGCCAGATTTAAGCACCTGAGTTTGACACCCCTGTTTTAGAGAGTAATTGAGGCCACTTGGAGGTCTATATGTGTCCTCGGGGTCACCTGAGTAGTGAAAATGGGTGTGGAGCCTTCTTGGAGCTACTAAAGGACTGTGTTGTAGACTAGAGATAGAAGATCATATCCTTCTTCTCAGTTGAGAGAGGGCTGTTCAGTTTTGACATAACTGGCCTCTTGGACCACTCTTTCAAGGCAGCGGTCCTCTCTGTCCAAAATGTGGACTTTGCTGTCTTCAAAAGAGTGGCCTTTGTCTTTTACATGCAGATAGAGCACTGACTCTAGTCCTGATGGGTTTGTTCTCCTAGGTTGTGCCATGCGTTTATGAAGCGGTTGTTTTGTTTCCCCAATGCACAGATCTGCACATGTCTCATTGCATTGGGAGAAGATTTGGTTAATTTCAGGCATCATCCTCTACAGGGAGAATTTTGACTCCTGCTAAGGCTGCCAAAAGTTCAGTAGTTGAACCGCTGAAAACATTGAATGCAAAATGCCAAAAGGAGAGCAATGCTAGGCAAGAAGACTCTCAGTGGAACCTGCTTTAATTTCCTGCTAATTCATTTCAATTAACAGTGCTGCTCTGTGAGAATGCAAATGACTATAATTTCCTCATAAAGTAATTTGCTGCTTGGTGCATGGCGCCTGAGCTTCCAACTGCTTTGCTTTCTGTTGTCGTTCTCGTCTTGGTAGCAACAAACAAAACTCTGATTCATCAAAATCTCCGCTGTTTATGAAAACAGGAGGGGGATGGCCTAAGGGAGCTTATGCATCCGGGAGGACTGAGCAAATACCTACACGATGAAAAGAAGTGAAAAAGTTCATCTGTCTGATCCGATTTTTCTAACTCTTCTCCTCTAACTCTTTTAGAGTAATTTTGATATAAGTAGAACCTCTATATAGAGCAGAGGAATTCAGAAATAGAACTCAATATAATGCCTTGGTAAGATTACACTTGGAATACTGCATCCAATTTTGGTCACCATTGCATCCAGATGTTGAGACTCTAGAAAGAAATTCAGAGAAGAGCAATAGAGATGTTAGGGGACTGGAGATTAAAACACACAAAGAATGGTTGCAGGAATTGGGTATGTCAAAAGGTAAAGGTTCCTCTCGCACCTATGTGCTAAGTTGTTCCCAACTCTAGGGGGCGGTGCTCATCTCCATTTCAAAGCCGAAGAGCCACACTGTCCGAAGACATCTCCATGGTCATGTGGCCGGCATGACTAAATGCCAAAGGTGCATGGAATGCTGTTACCTTCCCACCAAAGGTGGTCCCTATTTTTCTACTTGTATTTTTTACATGCTTTCGAACTGCTAGGTTGGCAGAAGCTGGGACAAGTAAAGGGAGCTCACCCCATTACGCAGCACTAGGGATTCAAACCTCTGAACTGCCGACCTTTCAATTGACAAGCTCAGCTTCTTAGCCACTGAGCCACAGTGTCCCTTTTGGGGTATGATAGCAGTGCATGTCTAGTCTAGTGAAAAGAAGGACTAGGGATGACATGATAGCAGTGTTCCAATATCTCAGGGGTTACCACAAAGAAGAGGGAGTCAAGCTATTCTCCAAAGCACCTAAGGGCAGGACAAGAAGCAACGGGTGGAAACTAATCAAGGAAAGAAGCAAGTTAAAATTAATGAGAAATTTCCTGACCAAGAGAACAATTAACCAGTGGAACAGCTTGCCTCCAGAAGTTGTGGAGGCTCCATCAATGGAGGTTTTTAAGAAGAGACTGGAGAGCCATTTGTCCAAAATAGTATAGGTTTTCCGGCTAGTGCAGGAAGCTGGATTAGAAGACCTCTAAGGTCTCTTCCGACTCTGTTATTCTGTTATTTCTCACTCAGGATCTCTGCCTACTCTTTTTATACCACAGAAAACATGAGACCTGGTTTTAAACCAAGTATATATTGTTGTGTGCATACAGGTGTACATTATATCACTGTATCTTCTTAGGATTTTCATGGGCAGTATGATTTATCAATGCAAAGCAGAATGTGCAATCCACTCCATAAACATGAAGTCTCCAGTAAGCTATATGACAAAGTCATGAAAAATAAGCTACAGGGCGGTTTATAAATAACTGGCTGACAAGAAAATATTCCTGATTTATGTCCGTGCATGTGTGAAATAGCATAGGACACCTATTTTAACGGGCAATCTTTTCTCAATATTAATAGATATTTTCTCTTCTTTTATTAAAAAAAAAAAAACTTTGATTGGGAAACATTGACAGATTTAATTTGGCCGGCAATATATATTTTTTTTAATAACAAAACTAATACAAACAGCCCATAAATATCTTGGATTCGAATAAGTCCAGAATCATTTCTTGAAAAAAAAATGAATAAAAACCCAGGCAAACCTATACGAGGGCAGTGGCATTAATAAATATCTGTAGAACTGGAGAAGAAGTAGTTGGCACACGCATACGAGGTTACCAGCAAGACATACCAACACTGCTTTTGCTGGAACTCAAACACTTATTTCATCATTTTTGCATTTGTACAATTGATGTGATAACCTGGGGCATGGCACGAAAGCAACACAGCCAGAGAACAAGTCTAACTCCCCTTTTCTATTTCTCTAGCTCTCTATTATATCTTTCTCTCTAGGTCTCTAGGTCTCTATCTTTCTTTGCCTCTCTATCATTCTATCTCTCTATCTCCCTGTCTGTCTGTCTATCTATTTATGTATATGAGAGGGAAGGAGGGAGAGAGAAAGAGGAGGGAGGGAGGGAGGGAGGGAGGGAAGGAGGGAGGGAGAGAGAGAGAGAGAGAGAGAGAGAGAGAGAGAGAGAGAGAGAGAGAGAGAGAGAGAGAGAGAGAGAGAGAGAGAAGTTTATACTGTACTTTTTCCTCCAAATTCTTCTAAAGACCGACCGAAGGCTTTCTTCTACCTGAGTGTCTTAGACTTTTAGAAATATTGCTTTTATAATGAGTCAAGGGAAAGAAGAAAGTAAACATTGGTTTTATCCCTAATGAGAAGGTCACACTGATGAAATCTAGGGTAGATAAAAAGTCAGCTGAAGTCACACCAAGAGGGTTGGTACTTAGATAACAGGAAGGAACTCCTAGGAGGATAGAAGGAAAGATCAATGGGAAGAACATGCTAGAGATGTTAAGAAAACTGCTGAATGAGATTTAGCTTTCTACTGAGATTTCAAAAAGCCCAGAACCATTTTTACGGTTAACCTGCACTTCTTCGCTCTATAGGAATTTCCTGCTATTAAGCCTCCGGCTTGGTAGAAGAAATGCACACTAGAATTTCATCTTGCTTGTGTTAGTGAAGATTTCCCCTGAATGTGGCTTAGTTTCAAAAATCTTTTTTTAAAAAAAGAAAGAAAAAGGGAAAAGAAATACACAAATTCACTGCTCTCTGTCTTTTTCCTTTAAAATAATCTGCTGTCTTTTTTAAATTGCTAATAAACTATTTAATTTGAAATGTTTGAAGGACACGGTTTATCCCTTCCTTCCTTCCTTCCTTCCTTCCTTCCTTCCTTCCTTCCTTCCTTCCTTCCTTCCTTCCTTCCTCTCTCCCTCCTTTCTCCCTTCCCTTCATTTTCCTTTCTTTCTTTCTTTCCTTCCTTCCTTCCTTCCTTCCTCCCTCCCTCCCTTCTCTTTTCTTCTTCCATCTCTTTCCTTCCTTCCTCTTTCCCTCCCTTCTCCCTTCCCTTCCCTTCCCTTCCCTTCCCTTCCTTTCTCTTCCTTCCTCTCTCCCCTCTTTCTCCCTTCCCTTCCTTTTCCTTCTTTAATTCCTTCCTTCCCTTCCTTTTCCTTCCTTCCTTCCCCTCTCCCTCCTTTCTCCCTTCCCTTCCTTTTCCTTCTTTCCTTCCTCCCTCGCTTCCTCCCTCCCTCCCTCCCTTCTCTTTCCTTTTTCCATCTTGATCCTTCCTTCCTTCCTTCCTTCCTTCCTTCCTTCCTTCCTTCCTTCCTTCCTTCCTTCCTTCCTTCCTTGACTGGCATTATGTATATATGATATACATTGAGCAGAAAACCAATATTTAGTGTTAGTCTGGTGTATATCTTGCAAATAAAAGTTATCGGCCCAATGAAATCACAATAACCTCCCGATTTTAATTTTTTTCTCTTTTTTTATTTTTTTTGAAATTTTAAAATACAAATTACCAAAAAAAAAAAAAGAAAAGAAAGAAGAAAACAAGAAGAAATGGTCCTAAATGAGCAGCTTTTGTTCAATGTATATAATTCTAGCCCCCGCCTACATCCATTAACACAAATTCTCTTCTCCATAATGCCTTGATTAAATAATAAGTAGAGGTAGACTTTTTTAATACCCTCAGTGTGACAAAACTGAGTTCATTGGGGGATAAAGAAATCTACATTCTAATCTCACTGCTACCACTCAATAGGGGTAATTTAGAGGTTTATAATGTTTGTGATTATCTCATTTTTGGTATCAAAGAAAGCATAGCAACTTTGATATGGGGAAAGTGGATGGGTTACATGGGGTGTCTCATTTATTCAGAGAACTAGGGGATACGAACAATTAAATCTTTATTAAAAAGTTACATATAAAGGGGCACTCAAGTGTATATGTGTATGTTTCTGAGTGAGAGGGAGAAGGAGAGGGGGAGAGGGATAGAGAGAAGGAAAGAGAGAGAAGGGAGGGGAGGGAGGAGAGTGGGAGGGAGAAGGAAAGGGGGAGGGGGAGAGGGGGAGGCAGAGAGAAGAGAGAGGGGTAAAGGAAGAGAGGGGGAGGGGAGAGAGAGGAATAGGAGAGGGGAGGAGAGGAGGAGAGGAAGAGGAAGAGAGGGAAAGAGATGGAGAAGGAGAAGGAGAGGGGAGGGGGAGAGGAGAAGAGGAGAAGAGAGAGGGGAAGGGAGATAGGGGGAGAGAGAGGTAGAGGAGGAGAGGGGAAGGGAAGAGAGAGAGAGAGAGGAAGAGTGAGAGTAAGAGCGGGAAGGGGAGTGGAAGGAGAAGGAGGAGGGGAGGGGGAGAGAGAGAGAGAGCAAGAGAGGGAAAGAGGAGAAGAGAGAGAGAGGGAGAGAGAGAAAGAGAGAAAGATCCTTTTGCTTGGCACAGTTTTATAACCGAACAGGCACATGAAGGAAAGTTTTCAAAATTATAAATCTTTTTCTACTGTGCAGAGATTCAGTATTCTTTCTTGAACAATGAAACCAATTCCTAAATAAATGCAGAGCAGGGCATAAGCTGCAACCTAAGTAGCTTATAAACACTTTGCAGGGAAATGTTGCTGTCTAGCAACTAACTAACTAACTAACTAACTAACTAACTAACTAACTAACTAACTAACTAACTAACGCTGCTTTGGATGATTATTGTCTACAAACTAACCTTAGCATGGAAGGATAACAAACGGTTCCCGCCACCATCTCTTTGGTATCCATAATAAGGGTGTCGATATTCTAAACCAGGGCGAGAGTCCTCCAAAATATTTGATAAAATACTGTTGATTCTTCTGGCAGACGTAGCTTTAGCTGCTAATTAAGAAGCGATATTTACTCCTAAAGCCCGACAGAAAAATGTAGTAATGCAGGGCAATTAGTAAATCAGGAGAATAGATTCTGAAAAATGCCTGCATTGATTCTCTCTAAGAATCGCTACAATACTTAATGGACAGATGTACTTTCCCTCCTGTCGAGGCGAGGAAAGTAAGTAGTCAAATTTTTAACAATTATGTGCACGCTTACATAATGGTGTTAGACTGAACTATCGTTTCTTTGAGAGGCATAGCCTAGAGGCAGCTCACAATATATTACAGAACTATTAAATAATTGGGAAACTGTATTAAATAGCATTATTTGAATTAAGAACTATGTTTAAATTGAGGTAATAAGATAGGTAAATTGAGGACCCAGTTGTGGGGGCAATAAGCTGACTTTGTATAAATATACAAAAGGATGAAGGCTATTGCTTAGCGCATTGTAAGCCGCCCTGAGTCTCCGGAGAAGGGTGGCATATAAATCAATTTTTTTAAAAAAATGTTAAACTACTATATTTTTAAGATTAGTGATAAGATTTAAATTTGATAAAGTAATAATGGAATAAAGATTTAATGAGCATTACATGAAGTAATAAATAAATGTAAGAAAGTTTTAGAAACGGAAATAATGTTGGAATATAAACATGTTTGAACTGTATTGTTAATAGTGAGGATTTAGGGTAAGAATTGTGAAATGTATTATGAGGTATTAACTGGATTAAGATTTAAGGTGGGTTAATAGAAGGGTAATTATATTGATTAAGTAAATATGAGTAAACTTTTTCTAAGACGGTATTAGTTGAAATATGTGATTTAAGATTGAGAAATAAGTGTTATGGCAAAATAGAATATATAAAATTTTGTTAAAGATGACAAAAAAAATGAACAAATTGATGACCGGATCAAAGCTCTGTTCCGAAAAGATGTAATTTGTATGTTTGAAAAAGATAAAAGGAAGCTTTTTGCGATATCTATCTATCTATCTATCTATCTATCTATCTATCTATCTATCTATCTATCTATCTATCTATCTATTTATCACAGATCTATTTAAAAGGAGGTAGGTGGGTGGAACCAACCTCAAGTACATCCACTCTAACCAGTCAGACCCTGGCTCAAACTTTCACTTAGCGAGAGTGATCTGCAAAATTTACACTTGTTATTTGTGTAGTTATTTACTTACGTGAGAAAGAGTTTGTAAATTCCACAAAAGGGGATCAGTAATGGCTCACTTTCATATTCTCCTTAATGAGTCAAATACAAACAAGATTTTTGTGAGTGGATGACACATTTTGAAGAGGTATATTGCAAAGGCTGCTAGGGAGAGAAGAAAGGTGATTGCTAAATATTTATTTTTTAAAATAATATTTTAAATATAAAATATTTTTATATGGAATATTATATATATTCTATATAAATAGAATGGAACGGAATGGAAAGGAACATAATTGAATTGAATTCTTTATTGGCCAAGTGTGATTGGACACACAAAGAATTTGTCTTGGTGCATATGCTCTCAGTGTACATAAAAGAAAAGATACCTTCATCAAGAATCATAAGGTACAACACTTAATGATAGTCATAGGGTACAAATAAGCAATCAAATCATATTAGGAAACAGTCAATATAAATCATAAGGATACAAGCAACAAAGTTACAGTCATACGGTCATAAGTGGAAGGAGATGGGTGATGGGAACGATGAGAACCGGTAGTAAAAAAAAAAATGCTTAAAAAGTAAAAAAAAAAAAAAAAGTTCCCACAATCAGCTGTGTGGCAATAATCAGCTGTGCCATGCGATCTTGGAACTTTTCTTTTTTACTTTTTAAAGCATTTTTTTACTATTGATTCCAGTGAACCGGTACTAAAAAAATGCTTAAAAAGTAAAAAAAAAAAAAAAAAAACCCGTCCACAATTCCGATGATCAGCTGTGTGACAATCAGGTGTGCCACGTGATCGTCTGAATTTTTAAAAAAACTTTTTTTAAGCATTTTGTTTTACTACCGGTAGCATTTGTTACTACTGGTTCGGGTGAACCGGCCCGAACCAGTAGCATTTCACCCCTGCCTCAAATACTGGAAGACTGCTATCACAACACCCCTAGTCCTTCTTTTCTCTAGATTAGTCATACCCAAATCCTGCAACCTTTCTTCATAGGTTTTAGTCTCTAACCCATTAATCATCTTAATTTTAGTTTTAATCAGGGGTGAAATCCAGCAGGTTCTGAGAACATATGCACCGAGACAAATTCCTTGTGTGTCCAATTACACTTGGCCAATAAAAAATTCTATTCTATTCTATTCTTCTTCTGGAGAACCGGTAGCAGAAATTTTGAGCAGTTCGGAGAACTGGTAGCGGAAATTTTGAGTAATTTGGAGAACCAGCAAATACCACCTCTGGCTGGCCCCAGACTGGGGTGAGAATGGAGATTTTGCAATATCCTTCCCCCAGGAGTGGGGAGGGAATGGAGATTCTGCAGTATCCTTCCTCTGCCACACCCACCAAGCCATGCCCACGGAACCAGTAGTAAAAAAAATTGTATTTCACCACTAGCTTTAATCATCTTATATTCCACATCTTACAATGGCCAATAATCAGGGATAATGGGAGTAAGAATCAAAGAACTTCAAAAAGTGTCAGGTTCTATTTTATTAAAGTTCCTTTTCTGATTTGGATTGAATGGGACTACGGGAAGCATATTAAGAACAGTAGTAGAGTAGGAAGTGTTATAGTTAATTAGTGTTAGAGTAGGAAGTGTTAATTACTCTTTTTTTTCCTCATCCATGCATTTAAGTAAACAGAAATGAAAGTGTAAAAAAATGAAAGGACACAAATGGAAAAACTTTCCCCCCGAAAAAGAAATATTTTTGTAGGCGTGTGTCAAAGTATGGTGAGAATAGCATAATGCAAAACGGACGTCATGAGTGTAGTTTTCAAGCAATGATTTATTAGAACTTTTGTTTTACTTGACCATGTTTGACATTAAAAAAAAAAAAAACCTTGAGTAATTTTTAATTTATGCAAAGGAAGAAAGAAAAGAAATTAGTTTGATATTCAGCAAGATAATCAACTTGTGAATCTCTCAGGAATGATTGGAGTCATTTGTTGAGGAGGACAACTATAGAAATGAAATAAATATAAATTAGGTCAGAACATTTATGGAATGATCATCTTAATCTGAACAGAAATAATAATATTCCGTCTTCTCCCACAGCAGCCTAAGAATTAATGTTTCATAATGTCTTAATACACAAATCAGGATCCTTAAATGGCTATTGAAACACAGTGACTGGAAAATAGAATAGAAATGATTTGTCATTGACTTATTCTTGGCTTTTTTTTTCTTTTTCTTTTTTTTTTGAGTCTTAGTGTGGCTGAATAGCAATAGCAATAGCACTTAGACTTATATACTGCTTTACAGTGCTTTACACCCCTCTCTAAGTGGTTTACAGAGTCAGCATCTTACCCCCAACCATCTGGGTCCTCATTTGACCCACCTCGGAAGGATGGAAGGCTGAGTCAACCTTGAGCCACGTGAGACTCGAACTGCCAAACTGCTGGTAACTTGCGATAAACAGAAGTATCCTTCAGTACTGCATTCTAACAATTCTATAGGTAGGATGATAGATAGATAGACAGATGATAAATAGATAGATGGTAGATAGATAGATAGATAGATAGATAGATAGATAGATAGATAGATAGATAGATAGACAGACAGACAGACAGACAGATAGATAGATAGATAGATAGATAGATAGATAGATGATAGACAGATGATAAATCGATAGATGATCTATTTAGTATCCTTCAGTACTGCATTCTAACAATTCTATAGGTAGGATGATAGATAGATAGATACATAGATAGATACATAAATAGATAGATAGATGATAGATAGACAGATGATAGATGATAGATAGACAGATGATAGATAGATGATAGATAGACAGATGATAGATAGATAGATAGATAGATGATAGATAGATAGATAGATAGATAGATAGATAGATAGATGATAGATAGACAGATGATAGATAGATAGATAGATAGATGATAGATAGACAGATGATAGATAGATACAGTAGATAGATAGACAGATGATGGATAGATAGATGATAGATAGACAGATGATAGATAGATAGATACATAGATAGATACATAAATAGATAGATACATAAATAGATAGATAGATGATAGATAGACAGATGATAGATAGATAGATAGATAGATGATAGATAGATAGATAGATAGATAGATAGATAGATAGATAGATAGATAGACAGTTAGACAGTTAGATAGATAGATAGATAGATAGATAGATAGATAGATAGATAGATAGACAGATAGACGAGACAAGACGAGACAGACAGACAGACAGACAGACAGACAGACAGACAGACAGACAGACACAGGGAGTAAATTCTTTTAGTTGGATAGGAAACCAATTATGGCAGAGGCACCACAGCATGGACTTACACATGAAAGACTACCCTTGAACTGAAAAAATGGCATGACTGGATCTCTCACCAGCGGTGGGATTCAGGCGGTTTGGACCAGTTCGAGTGAACTGGTAGTTGTGACCTGCAGATGGGCCCGCCCACCCGCTCCGGTGCTATGCCATCCTATTTAGCTGCATTTTTTAAAGCCTCGCGCATGCGTGCAATTGCACATGTGAGCAAAACGCATGTGTGCACGCTCACAATTTCGGTGCTGGGGTGAACCTCTTGTTAAATTATGTGAAGCTCACCTCTGTCTCTTACCATTGCGCCACCGTGGCTCAGGATACAGGATGAATGTCACACAGACCAAAAATTGATTGACAAACCTACCTTTCTTGGATAAAAAAAATGGTGATGTTATGATGATGATGATGATCTCCAGAAAGGGGAAAAGAAGGATTAGAGGAATTTAAGTACCAGCTGCAGAGATACTCAATTTGCCAAAGATATTGAATGTCTGGTTGTCATATCCAGCTTCGTATGGTGATTCCCTAGACAGGAGAAATAGATTGGGATCAGCTTCTGGAAGGCTGGCCTTCTGCTTAAAGATGTATTTATGATAGATTTGGCCCTGCTTACTTCTTTTTAAGGCCATGGAAATAGGATGCATTAAAACTAACTTTCATTCTGAGGTTTCTTTGGTATATACAGTAGATCTGTCTATCTCAAATGGGTTTGCTGTACATTTAGTCTCCAACGTACAACAGTTCATTTGGTGATGTTCAAAGTTACATCAATGCCAATTGCAGTGATCCCCTTAACAGCTGTAGCAAGAAAGAGCATAAAATGGGACAATGTTTGCTTAACAAATGTCTCATTTAGCAACAAAACTTTTGGGTTCAGTTGTGATCGTAAGTTGAGGACTACCTGTATAATAAACCAAGCGCTGTTTTCATCATAAATTACTTTTTAATCTTGGAATATTGCATACAGGTCTAACACCGAAGTCTGCCTTCAGCCCAGGCACTTCTCACAGCTCAAATGTTGTCTAAATATTAACATTTATGATCAATCTTCCAGGGATTGCTATGCAGAGGCATGAACTATTTAAGTAGATGTGGAATTTATCAAACACTGGGGGAGAATCTTGTTTTAACTCGGCTAAGAACGTATCACATTTACATTTAGAAAATCGAGAAGTGAGCAGTAATGCAGTTATCTTATGCTGTTTACTTTTCTTGGAATTTCCTACCTCTAGAAAAGCGTACAATATATATATTGAAATTCTCGGTTTGGATAACTTCGAACTGCGTCGCTTAGGTATTGCATACAAAATTATACATAGTAATGCTTTACCTGTAAATGACTTTTTCGACTTTAATCACCATAATACATGCGCGAACAGCCGCTTTAAACTCAATGTAAATCGTTCTAAACTTGACTGTAAAAAATATAATTTCTGTAATAGAGTTGTCAAAGCCTGGATAGCTCAACAGACAGAGCTCTGTAATTTAAGACCAGCTGTCTGCAATTAAAATAAGATCGAATCCCGCCAGGCTCAAGGCCTTCCATCCTTTCTAAGGTAGGTAAATTGAGGACCCAGTTTGTGGGGGCAATAAGCTGACTTTGTATAACTATACAAAAGTATGAAGGCTATTGCTTAACGCACTGTAAGTCGCCCTGAGTCTCTCAAGAAGGGTGGCATATAAATCAAATTAAAATAAAAAATAATAATAAAAAAGTCTGTAATGCCCTACCTGATCTGATTGTCTCAGCTACAAATTTTCACAGTTTCAGTCACAAATTGACTTCCATGGATCTTACTTCACACTTAAATGGTCAGTAGAGGAGGGCGTACATAAGTGCACTAACATGCCTATTGTCCCTGTCATTGTATTTTTATTCTCTTATTCTTGTTCTCATTTTTTTTTGACAAATTCTAATAAACAAACAAACATACATACAAACAAACAAACATTACCAAAATGGGCAGGCTAAAAAAATGTTTATATTAGATGAAAAAAATATAACCCCTCCACCCCCAAAAATATGACGTTTCAAACAAATTATATATGAAACATGCATTTAATTTGCAAATGTAAGAAAATTAAGTGGTAATATATTGCAAGAGTGGGAAAAACAGAAATGGAGAGAAAGTAGAAATACACTCCCTTAAGAAACCAATCGAAGGGAATATGATTATATGGAAGAACAATTCTTAGGGTCAATTTAAGGATGCAGATAACACAAATGTTTATTTAAACCTTTCAATTTATTTTTTTTATTAGTTGCACGCTGAGGTTCTCTTACAAAGGAAAGCTTCGACTGTACGAAAATTGTAATCAATAGACCAATAATATAACAAATGTCCTTCATGAGAAGTAAAACAAAAAATCTATAACCTATCTGAAAAAAAGTTCAATCCCATTACTAAGAATATTTCAAGAACAGCATCCTTGTAATTCATGGTATTGTTTTCCAATTAAATATCTTCAAAGGAGAACCACCGGATTAATAACCTGCTAGCTATAATATTTCAATACATCTTAATCAATAGCAAGCAGCAGACTGTGAAGACTCTTAGAAACCAGTCCACCAGGTCTGAGTAGGATCTGTTTTAAATCAATTTCACAATCTGTTTCCCCAAAATTCAAAAATAACTGTCTGAAGTTGTACCCGGCTAGGGAAATATGGCTGCTCCGGGTGAGAACTGGGAGGGGCGTCTTTGAAACCATGCAAACATCAAGCTGATTTAAGATCAAATAGAATTCAGAGAGTTTGCTACTCTGCTGCTGCTACCGACGACCTCCCATCATCCCGTGCGCTCCCACAGAGAGGGCCTCCTCAGGGTGCCATCAGCCAATCAATGTAGGCTGGTGACCGACAGGGGGAGGGCCTTCTCTGTGGGGGCACCTACCCTCTGGAATCAGTTGCCCCCAGAGATAAGGAGAATCCAAGACCTTAGCGCCTTCCGCCGTGCCCTTAAAACCCACTTTTTCCAGCAAACCGGGCTGGCTTAAGAAGAAATTTTAAATGTTTTAATTGGTTTGTATTTTTAATTTTGGGCCAAATTTATATATATTTTAATTGTTTTTTAATATTTGTATTTTATGTTTTTTAATTCTGGCTGTACACCGCCCTGAGTCCTCAGGGAGAAGGGCGGTATATAAATTTAAAATAAATAAATAAATAAATAAATAAATAAATAAATAAATAAATAAATAAATAAATAAATAAATAAATAAATAAATAAAGTTTTCACATCTCATTCAGGGTAAGAGTAAAAATAATATGCCATGGAAACCGGCTTTTTCATTTCAGCGGGGAATCAGAAAAGATGAATTATTATTATTATTATTATTATTATTATTATTATTATTATTATTATTATTATTGGTTAATCTTTAGTGAGATTCACAGCCTTTGAGAGGCTGGTTAATAGCTCAGCAGCTCGAGTCCTAACCAAGGACCTAGGAACTGTGAAGGTATTGTCGGAGGATGTAAGCTGTTCCGAGTAAGGTGGTTTTTTGTAGAGTCAAAATGTTCAATTCCGGTAACTTTAGAATTTCTAAATATCGAGGTAGCCCTTCGGCTCACAACCCTGTCATCTTCAGACTCTTGTTTCGTTTAGAAGCTATGGGTTCTCTGTTGCGAGGTCGGAGCTGTCGCTTATCTATATTTGCTGCTGCTGACGTATGTTGGCTAGCCTGCAACTCTGTGTCCCGATGGGAGGACAGCAGTTTTTTCTTCCTTCTTCCTCATCCTAGCTGCTTGGCTGCGTGTTACAGGCGTATGAGCCTGTCGAAACGTTGCTATAAGAAAAACTTTTACAGTCACTGGTAGGATTTTAGCTGAGGTTTTAAAGGACCTTGCAGAGTGCTCTGTAAGGATTTTTAGAAGATTTTAAGCTGGGATTTTAAACCAGAATTTTAAACATTTTTACCAGCTTATTTACAATGACGCGGGAAAACACCCGAGATTTTAATTTTTTGCATATGCACACCCGTGAAAACTTAAGAAGACGTATATGTATACACACACACACACACACACACACACACACACACACACACACACATATATATATATATACACACACATATATATTAGAATATCCTCAAGTAATTTTTACTAATAGTCTCTGAGGCAGAGACCATGTTGTATTTTATAGATTTATGGTCCTTAACTGAAAATGAACCCAATTCTTTATTTCCTTTTAAATTATAACCCTTATAAATGGAAGTGAGTCACACTGAGTTCTAGGTACTATGGTTTTCAGAATCCCCTACTTTCTTAAGGTTTATTTTGTTTGTGTTAGGCTTTTAGCAACCTAGCTAGTTAGAAGCAAGGTTAATCAAAAAGCAAATTCTGATTAAAATGAAACTGGTGTTCTGCTCTCGCTCTCTCGCTCTCTCTCTCTCTCTCAGCCTGTGTGATGTGGTTAAACTGATGTTATCTGCTCTTCACTTCGCTTCAGAGAAGGGCAGGATAGAAATTGAAATAAATACATTCCTGGCTCTATCTTTCTGTTTAAGACTCTTGCCATACAAAATGGGAAGGGCCATCCATCAGTCGTGGTGTGTGCTATTACACAAATGGCATTTTGGCTGTTCGGTGTTGACACTATACTCTTTAAAGGCATAAAAATTCACTTTGCAGCCGAAATTGATTTTCTATTCCTTTTAGCATTCTTTTCAAAGATAGTTCCTCATATTTGATCTATGGTGCGTATTACTTAAAAATTTAGGCTTCAGTTGTTTGGGCACATTAAAGCTAGATCTTACGAAATTTAGAACAAAACCTATTCCCGTTCCAATTTTTCTTTGCTTTGGGTTGTTCACCGTAAATGTTTATTTTAGGCTTCTCTTAAAGCTGAAAGTAGAAGTTATTCTCATATCTCTCCCCCCCCCGCTTTCCCTCTCCCTCTCTCCCTCTCTCCCTCTCCCCCCCCTCTCTCTCTCACACACACACTCCTTTGTTATGTATGGCATAATTTCCTTTGGGTAAGTTAAATTTTACAGAGCAAGACATTATATCAGATTCATGGTGACTCGGATATGAAGGTGAAGAAGTGTGCTGTTTAGATTCTTCATGTAACAATGTTCATGCAAAGAGTTTTTTTAAGCCATCACAATTTAAAATCTAGATAGATGGTAGTTGCTAGAGATGAAGGATGATAGGTAAATGACAGGTAGGTAGGTAGGTAGGTAGGTAGGTAGGTAGGTAGATGGACAGACACAGATAAAAACAAATAGATACCAATAGACAGATAGATGATAGATGGATGGATGGATGGATGGATGGATGGATGGATGGATTGACAAATGGATAGATTGACGGACAGACAGACATAGATAGATACCAATAGATACCAATAGACAGATAGATGATAGATAAATAGATGGTGGATGGATGGATGGACAGACAGACACAGATAGACACAGATAGATACCAATAGATAGATAGATGATAGATAAATAGATGGATGGATGGATGGACAGATGAATAGATTGATTGATGGATGGACAGATAGACACAGATAAATAGATGTTAGATAAATGCAGGGGTGAAATCCAGCAGGTTCTGACAGGTTCTGGAGAACCAGTAGTGGAAATTTTGAGCAGTTCAGAGAACCGGTAGTGGAAATTTTGAGCAGTTCGGAGAACCGGCAAATACCATCTCTGGTTGGCCCCAGAGTGGGGACGGAATGGGGATTTTGCAGTATCCTTCCCCTGGAGTGGGGTGGGAATGGAGATTTTGCAGTATCCTTCCCCTGCCATGCCCACCAAGCCACACCCACCAAGCCACACCACGCCCACCAAGCCATGCCCACAGAACCGGTAGTAAAAAAATTTGGATTTCACCACTGGTGAGAATCCATTTGCTAGATATCAAAGAGATACAAAACTGATGTCAGGAAATTGGTACCAAGAAGTTGGTACCAGCTTCTATGTAGGAGAAGGAGTGGCAGTGAAAAGAGGAATTAGCCTAGAATCCCTATGTAGCCACATGCAGACTAAGCCCAACCTCTCTTGAATTTAATTGAGCCTTATCTAAGTCCAAACAGGTGCTAACCATTAGTTGAGAAGATTTCTTGGGCACAGATTGTTTTATCAATAAATCAGTTTAATTGGACTTTCACGTATGGACCTGGTCTTTCGCCTTTCATTCTATGAGCATAGACCTACAACGAAACATTATAATAACTTGAAGCTCGTTGTATCGGTGGCTTTTCAAAACATTTCTGAAAAGAAGGAACGAGTCTCCATATGCAATAGTAAAGGCGGGGGACATAAACATTGCAATTCTAGTGAAAAAGGAAGTAAAGGAAAAGTGGTCAGAGAGAGGGTTGAAAAAAGGAAGGACTCACTAGCAGAAAAGTCATCTCAACAAAATGAAGGGCAAGCCAAAAAAAAAAAAAAAAAAAGACAGGTGTTAGAATATTTTTATTTTATTTTATTTTGATTTATATGCCGCCCTTCTCCGGAGACTCAGGGCAGCTTATAAGGCGTTAAGCAATAGCCTTCATACTTTTGTATATTTTATACAAAATCAGCTTATTGCTGACAATCCGGGTCCTCATTTTACCTACCTTAGAAAGGATGGAAGGCTGAGTCAACCTTGAGCCTGGTGAGAATTGAACTCGCAGTAATTGCAGGCAGCTGGAAGCTAAATACTACCTTTAACAGTAGCATTAGTCTGCTGCGCCACTCAGGCTCCTGAGACCTTTTAGTGCTTTGTCTGATTCTTAAACAAAATCAACTAACAATCCTTGAAGATCAGGGGTGTCAAACTCAAGGCCTGCGAGCTGGATCTGGGAGGCCTCCGCCTGGCCCATTTTTGGCCAGCGAAGGGCTTCAGGAGGCCATGGAGGGCAAAAAGATGCTCCATTTTGGCCGGTGAAGTGCTGCAGGAGGCCGTTCAGGCCAAAAACAGGGCAGAGGGGCCTGCACAGCCCGCCCCCCCGTGCCCCGTTTTGGCTGGCAGGGTGATGCAGGAAGCATCTCCCCCCGCTCTCCCCCTCCACCGGCCTATAGAGGAGAGCTACAATGCTGATCCAGCCCTCGAAGAAATCCATTTTGACACACCTATTGTAGACCTTTGTGTGGCTGCAATCCAGAGTTCAGCATCCTGGCAAACTGAAAATGGGAGTTCTACCAATTCTCAAGATGGTCGAAAGATATGAGTTCTTAAGACCTACAGATAACATGCAGAGTTGTTGGCATGAAGTTAGTAATTGGATCTGATTTCTACAGCGCACAAATAATAATATAATACAGGTAGTCTTTCAACTTAGAGTCACAACTGAGCCCAAAATTGATGTTGCTAAGTGTTCTGCCCCAGCTACGGACCTCAAAGAACGCAGCACACACAAAGTCTGTACAAACCTTAGTTTACTAAAATAAAATCAGTTTTCTTTTTCAAACAAAGGCTCTTAACAGCCTACAAGAATCCAAAGAATAAATAATATTAATCTTACTATGGTTGGCAGAAAGCCTAGAAGCAATTTGCAGAGAACTAAGATCAAGGCACGAAGGAGAGTGAACGAAGTTGTTCCCTACAAATTGCCTCAGTCGTCGTCCTTCCTTAAATAGGCTAAGGGAGTGGCCAATTAGCCCCAAGCCTTACTCTTGAGGAGACCTCCTCCTGAGGAGCCACTCCTGCCTTTTGGCAGCTCTGCGCGCCCGTGCATCGAGAAGAGGCTCCTCCTCTTCTTCCTCTTCACTTAAGGGAGCTTTTGGAGGTTCTGAAGGCCCTGGCTGAATCCCCGCCTCTGGCACCACATCTTGTCCAGCCTCCTCATTGTCCGACTCGAGTGCCAGCTGCACAGGCTGCTGGCACAGCACCACACCAGCCTCCTCACTGTCGGAATCAGCTACAATCTGCACAGGCCACGTACGGGCCACAACACTAAGTGAGATACTTGTTAAATGAGTTTTACCCCATTTTACGGCTTTTCTTGCCTCAGCTGTTAAGTGAACCATTGCCATTGTTAAGTTAGTGACATGGTTGTCGAGTGAACCTGGCTTTTCCGTTGACTTTGTTTGCCAGAAGGCCGCAAAAGGGGATCACATAACTCCAGGACACTGCAATCGTCATAAACGTGAGTCAGTTGTCAAACATCCGAATGTAAATCACATGATTATGGGGATGCTGCAATGGTCATAAGTGTGAAAAACGATTATCAGTCACTTTTTTCAGTGCCATTGTAACTGTGAATGGTCATTAAAGAAGAGCTTTGGTGGCACAGCAGACTAAAGCGCTGTTAAGTAGCACCAGCTGCCTGCAATTACTGCAAGTTCAAATCTCACCAGGCTCAAGGTTGACTCAGCCTTCCATCCTTCCGAGGTAGGTAAAATGAGGACCCGGATTGTGGGGGCAATAAGCTGACTTTGTATAAAAAAGAACATCGCTTGGGGGGGGGGGGGCGAAAGCCCTACTAAGCAGGTATATACAAAAGTATGAGGGCTATTGCTTAACGCATTGTAAGCCGCCCTGAGTCTCCGGACAAGGGCGGCATATAAATTGAACCAACCAACCAACCAACCAACCAACCAACCAACAAACAAACAAACAAACAAACAAACAAACTGTGGTAAGTCAAGGTCGTACTACCTGTACAATGAGTGAATTGCTTTACGCACTGTAAGCCGCCCTGAGTGTCCGGAGAAGGGCAGCGTATAAATCAAATTTTTTTTAAAAAATTGCTAAATTGCAAAAAACGGATATTTTTATACAAAATGTGAAAGGATGCCTTCAAAGAATGTCTCTGCTCTTCGCTTAAAATTGTGGGGAAAGATTTCTGTTCCACTTTTCATCAGTGGCTAAAAGAGGAAAATTTAGAATTTGTAGAAGATCATGTAGTCTTAGCTAAACGCCGCTGCTCTTAGCAAAGCTTAGATATTTCTCAAAGGTTACCAATCCTTTAAAACTTCCCTCCTTTTTTCCAACACCGTAAATGGCTTGGGGAATAGACAAGATGACATTTGGGCTGGGGAGAAATAAAGCATTGAAGGATATCATGCAGAGCTATATGGAATATTCGGTGTGCTGATGAAAAGGTCAGTTGCCCACACATTGTCAAAAACTGTTTTAAATAGCCAGAAATTGAGTAACAGTCTTACTCTGTGTGTATCCCGAGTAGCTTTTTTTTTCCCCAGAGGTTATTGGATGACAGAAGAATCAGCAAATAAATAAAAGACCTCGATCTTTGCCTTTTTGCATTCGGAGATGGGGAATTGTTATTCTGCTGATTTCGCTTAAAATTTAATTCAATCATCACCGCTTGTGCTCCGTGCATTAGGACGATTTGAAGTTGTGAATTGAACTGTTTTGATTTGAGTCAGATTCTTGGAGCTCTGAACGGATCCAGTATATTAAACCGAATGATATATGTTTGAGTTAATGTCAATTCAACAAAAGTTTGGATAAATGCGAACGTCATCTCCCCCATCTCTCTAAGTCAGGCTTTTCAATCAATCAGAATTGAGCTGGAAAGGACCTTGGAAGGTTTTCTAGACCAACCCTCTGTTCAAGCTGGAGACTCTATACCAGTAATGGTTAACCTTTTTGGTGCTGAGTGCCCAAAGCGTGAGCGCACGTGTGCGAATACATGCATGCAAATGTATACATGCAAATGCATATGCGCGTGCCACAATCCCCAAAATGCAATGCGAGTGCCCCCCCATGTATGCAACCTGCCCTCATGCATGTGCACACATTCCCTGTGCATGTGACCCCACACATGTACCCCAGGCCCCTGTTTTGCCTTCCAGATTGGTGTAGGAGGCATTTCAGGCCCAAAATGGGGTGCAAGGGCCTCATGATCTCCATAGTTTCTCCCCCCCATCGAGTCCTAGCTTTCTCCTCCCTTCTTGCCTTCCACGCCTTCTCCGATCTTTGCAGTTTCTCCCCCCATCGAGTCCTAGCTTTCTCCTCCCTTCTTGCCTTCCATGCCTTCTCCGATCTTTGCAGTTTCTCCCCCCTTCGAGTCCTAGCTTTCTCCTCCCTTCCTCCCTTCCATGCCTTCTCCAATCTTTGCCGTTTCTCCCCCCATCAAGTCCTAGCTTTCTCCTCCCTTCCTCCCTTCCATGCCTTCTCTGATCTTTGCAGTTTCTCCCCCCATTGAGTCCTAGCTTTCTCCTCCCTTCCTCCCTTCCATGCCTTCTCCAATCTTTGCCGTTTCTCCCCCCTTCAAGTCCTAGCTTTCTCCTCCCTTCCTCCCTTCCATGCCTTCTCCGATCTTTGCAGTTTCTCCCCCCATCGAGTCCTAGCTTTCTCCTCCCTTCCTCCCTTCCATGCCTTCTCTGATCTTTGCCGTTTCTCCCCCCATCAAGTCCTAGCTTTCTCCTCCCTTCCTCCCTTCCATGCCTTCTCCGATCTTTGCAGTTTCTCCCCCCATCGAGTCCTAGCTTTCTCCTCCCTTCTTGCTTTCCATGCCTTCTCTGATCTTTGCAGTTTCTCCCCCCATCGAGTCCTAGCTTTCTCCTCCCTTCCTCCCTTCCATGCCTTCTCTGATCTTTGCCGTTTCTCCCCCCATCAAGTCCTAGCTTTCTCCTCCCTTCCTCCCTTCCATGCCTTCTCCGATCTTTGCAGTTTCTCCCCCCATCGAGTCCTAGCTTTCTCCTCCCTTCCTCCCTTCCATGCCTTCTCCGATCTTTGCCGTTTCTCCCCACATCAAGTCCTAGCTTTCTCCTGCATTCCTGCCACTGAGAGGCACCTACGGAGGGTGGAACCTGTGAAGATCGGGGAAGGCCCCTCCCCCGCGCATGCGTGGCAGAGACCCAAAGACCAGCTGGCTGATGGGAGGCATGCATGCATGCACAGTGGAGCAGGGCTTGGGTGACAGCTGGCGTACCCGCAGAGAGAGCTCTGTGTGCCACCTGTGGCACACGTACCATAGGTTCACCATCATGGCCCTATATCATTTCAGATATTTTATTTATTATTTTATTTATTTATTTTGTCACATTTCTATGCCGCCCAACTCCCAAGGGACTCTGGGCGGCTTACAACAAAGAATAAAACAATGCAAACAATCCCATAAATGTTAAACGTTAACGTTAAAAACGTTAAAACACATGCATAGGTGGCTGACCAGTCTTTTCTTAAAAACATCTACAACTTTTCAATTATCCACTGGATAATTGTTAATTGTCCTCACTGTTAGGAAGTTTCTCCTTAATTCCAGGTTGTTTCTCTCCTTAATTAATTTCCATCCACTGTTTATTGTGCTTTGGAAAATAAGTTGAGCCCCTCAAATACTGGAATACTGTTTTCACGTCATCCCTAGTCCTTCTTTTCTTTAGACTAGCCAAACTCAATTCCTGAAACCGTTCTTCATATGTTTTTTTCTCTAGGCCTTTAATCATCTTAGTTGCTCTTCTTTGCACTTTTCCCAAAGTTTCAACATCTTTTTATTGTAATGTGGTGACCAAAATTGAACGAAGTATTCCAGGTGTGGCCTTATTAAGGCTTTATAAAGCAGTCCTAATACTAGTTCAATGACTATGGTAATTGGAATCAAATTTCATATTGCAAATTCAAATCAAACTGACACTTTGAATTGCAAAATCAAATTGCACATATTTCTAACTGCCATATTCTTAATGCAATTATTCATCATGTCATTTCTCTCCACAAGCATAGGAATATAACCAGGCATAAGATAAAATGGCATCTTTGTGGTCCATAAAAAAAGATACTTGCTATTTTTTTACTTCGGACTTTGGACTTCAGATGCATAACCATTTTTTTTTAAGGTTATGTTCATTACAAGGAAAATAGTGGCACATAAACTGTTCATTTTTTACACCTAACCACAAAAATAAATAAATAAATAAATAAAATAAAATGTTTTTTTTTTTTGCTGAGGAAGCTTTGGGTGTTCTTCCCCAGCTATGGACCCCAAAGAACGCAGCACACACAAAGTCTGTACAAAACTTAAATTTACTAAAATAACTCAGTTTTTTTCAAACAAAGGCTGTTAAGAAACTTTCTTAACAGCCTACAAGAAACCAAAGATAAAGTAATCACAATCTTACTAAGGTTGGCAGAAAGCCCAGAAGCAATTTGCAGAGAATCCAGACGCGAAGGAGAATGAACTAAAGTTGTTCCCTACAATTTGCTTCAGTCGTCGTCCTTCCTTAAATAGGCTAAGGGAGTGGCCAATTAGCCCCAAGCCTTACTCTCGAGGAGACCTCCTCCTGAGGAGCCACTCCTGCCTTTTGGCAGCTCTGCGAGGCCGTG